>NC_052148.1:169362905-169526723 GCF_902713615.1 Scyliorhinus canicula | reverse complement strand
ATCACCTCATGCCATACTGCAATGTCATCAGGCCACTACTTTCCTCCATGTAAAGCTCACAGTGCTTCCACCAGGCCAGGCTGCAAATTCCATGGCTGGATGACATACGGCTCCTTTCTTTCACAATAATTTGTCGTGCATCTTTCCGATTTTACAGCCAGGTGGTTCAATTATCCTAATGCTGCGCTACTGCAAAGTGGGATTTCACACCTCCACCAAACAACCTATGTTTCGACGATGGCTTTGAAACCGCTGCCAGCCTTGGTTACATTTGAACTCACATCAGCATTTCAGTTATGCAGGCCTCCTATACCATGTGCCCAACAGCATTGGCACAATGCCGTCACATCCTGTGTCCTGATTGCCCGTGTGTCATCTTGGTCACCATGCTCTCGAATGTTGGCCCGTGTTTGCGAGACAGGAAAGGAAGGGCTTAGTCAGCATTCGCCAAGGTTGAGGAGTGTCATCCTAATGGAAAGAGTTGAGAAGCTGGCATTGTCCTAATTCCAACAGAAGGGACTCCAAAGTGGGAGGCATTAACCCACCAACATTGCCTCAGGTGAACGAGGTGTGAATCTCCAAATGGACTCCGAAAATGAGTAACGGGAGACATCGCCTCCTCCCACTTCTCTTGGAAAAGAGGTACTGTGAAGATACTCGTGATGTTTTGAGCACATGTGTGAGACTGTGCGGGTCAGGGCCTCGTCCTGTTCTGTGGCCGGTACCCTGTTGCCCCAATATGTTTGGGCCATTCCTCCTTAACCGGAATGTTCTGAGAGGCTGAATGAGCTTGGAACTAGCTGCTTTTTCTCTTCTTTGCCCCACGGTGTTTGTACTGGTCCAATTGTATTGTTCTGCTTGTGTTCTCCTCGAAATATATATATATATATGTTCAGAAATTTTGCTATGCTGTGGAGTTCCTGCGATTTTGCTGGGTTATTTGTGAAAATGGAAAAAGGTGAAGGAAAAGACTTTGAAAACAAAGATTGCAGTGAAAAATTGTCAGTTTGTGAAAAGTTTGTTTGAACTTTGCTTGAGGCAATGAAGGTAAAAATGTTGTGAAGGGTTAAAAGGAAATGAGAGGAGGAGGGTGTTTATTGAAGAGGAATGAGTGTTTGCAGCTGTGTGAGTGGTGAAGCAGATAGGAAAGAGTGTTGTGAAGCAGATGTTGAATATGAGCATGAGGAAAGTGGTAAAGTGATTGATGCGGAGGGAGTGTATGGTGAAAATGTAGTTGTGATGAAAGAAAGGCGGTGGTAAGAATGCAGAGAGGAATGAAAAACTGCTGACCAGAGGAATGAAAAGAGGTGCGATGCATTGGCCGGGAATCGAACCCGGGCCTCCCGCGTGGCAGGCGAGAATTCTACCACTGAACCACCAATGCAAAGTACACAGCTCAAGCTGAAGTTTCAAGCACAATGCTTGATTTGCTAACAGATGTTGATGAGTGTCAGCCAAAGCAAACTGCATGTGACCAGTACAGAGATGCAGTGCAAAGAACTGAAATAACAATTAAACACCAGCCAGCTTTGCATTGGCCGGGAATCGAACCCGGGCCTCCCACGTGGCAGGCGAGAATTCTACCACTGAACCACCAATGCTACTCCTCTTTGCCTCCTGTAATCTTCTCCTTTTTTGCCCAGTGCTTTCACTCAGCAGCATTACCATTTCCTCACTTTGTCCTGTCTTTCCCCAAATTGCAACAAATTTCATTACTTCAACTTCGGACACATCAGCGCATAAGCGTCCTGAGCTCTCACTTCACACCACGACAATATCACCTCATGCCACACTGCAATGTCATCAGGCCACTACTTTTCTCCATGTAAAGCTCACAGGGCTTCCACCAGGCCAGGCTGAATATTCCATGGCTGGATGACATACGGCTCCTTTCTTTCACAATAATTTGTCGTGCATCTTTCCGATTTTACAGCCAGGTGGTTCAATTATCCTAATGCTGCGCTACTGCAAAGTGGGATTTCACACCTCCACCAAACAACCTATGTTTCGACGATGGCTTTGAAACCGCTGCCAGCCTTGGTTACATTTGAACTCACATCAGCATTTCAGTTATGCAGGCCCCTATACCATGTGCCCAACAGCATTGGCACAATGCCGTCACATCCTGTGTCCTGATTGCCCGTGTGTCATCTTGGTCACCATGCTCTCGAATGTTGGCCCGTGTTTGCGAGACAGGAAAGGAAGGGCTGAGTCACCATTCGCCAAGGTTGAGGAGTGTCATCCTAATGGAAAGAGTTGAGAAGCTGGCATTGTCCTACTTCCAACAGAAGGGACTCCAAAGTGGGAGGCATTAACCCACCAACATTGCCTCAGGTGAACGAGGTGTGAATCTCCAAATGGACTCCGAAAATGAGTAACGGGAGACATCGCCTCCTCCCACTTCTCTTGGAAAAGAGTACTGTGAAGATACTCGTGATATTTTGACACATGTGTGAGCCTGTACGGGTCAGGGCCTCGTCCTGTTCTGTGGCCGGTACCCTGTTGCCCCAATATGTTTGGGCCATTCCTCCTTAGCCGGAATGTTCTGAGAGGCTGAATGAGCTTGGAACGAGCTGCTTTTTCTCTTCGTTGCCTCACGGTGTTTGTACTGGTCCAATTTTAATGTTCTGCTTGTGTTCTCCTCAAAATAAATATATATATATGTTAAGAAATTTTGCAATGCTGTGGAGTTCCTGCGATTTTGCTATGTTATTTGTGAAACTGGAAAAAGGTGAAGGAAAAGACTTTGAAAAAAAAGGGTGCAGTGAAAAATTGTCAGTTTGTGAAAAGTTTGTTTGAACTTTGCTTGAGGCAATGAAGGTAAAAATGCTGTGAAGGGTTAAAAAGAAATGGGAGGAGGAGGGTGTTTATTGAAGAGGAATGAGTGTTTGCAGCTGTGTGAGTGGTGAAGCAGATAGGAAAGAGTGTTGTGAAGCAGATGTTGAATATGAGCATGAGGAAAGTGGTAAAGAGATTGATGCGGAGGGAGTGTATGGTGAAAATGTAGTTGTGATGAAAGAAAGGTGGTGGTAAGAATGCAGAGAGGAATGAAAACAGCTGGCCAGAGGAATGAAAAAGAGGTGCGATGCATTGGCCGGGAATCGAACCCGGGCCTCCCGCGTGGCAGGCGAGAATTCTACCACTGAACCACCAATTCTACTCCTCTTTGCCTCCCGTAATCTTCTCCTTTTTTGCCCAATGCTTTCACTCAGCAGCATTACCATTTCCTCACTTTGTCCTGTCTTTCCCCAAATTGCAACAAATTTCATTACTTCAACCAACTTCGGACACATCAGCGCATAAGCCTCCTGTGCTCTCACTTCACACCACGACAATATCACCTCATGCCACACTGCAATGTCATCGGGCCACTACTTTCCTCCATGTAAAGCTCACAGTGCTTCCACCAGGCCAGGCTGCAAATTCCATGGCTGGATGACATACGGCTCCTTTCTTTCACAATAATTTGTCGTGCATCTTTCCGATTTTACAGCCAGGTGGTTCAATTATCCTAATGCTGCGCTACTGCAAAGTGGGATTTCACACCTCCACCAAACAACCTATGTTTCGACGATGGCTTTGAAACCGCTGCCAGCCTTGGTTACATTTGAACTCACATCAGCATTTCAGTTATGCAGGCCTCTATACCATGTGCCCAACAGCATTGGCACAATGCCGTCACATCCTGTGTCCTGATTGCCCGTGTGTCATCTTGGTCACCATGCTCTCGAATGTTGGCCCGTGTTTGCGAGACAGGAAAGGAAGGGCTTAGTCAGCATTCGCCAAGGTTGAGGAGTGTCATCCTAATGGAAAGAGTTGAGAAGCTGGCATTGTCCTACTTCCAACAGAAGGGACTCCAAAGTGGGAAGCATTAACCCACCAACATTGCCTCAGGTGAACGAGGTGTGAATCTCCAAATGGACTCCGAAAATGAGTAACGGGAGACATCGCCTCCTCGCACTTCTCTTGGAAAAGAGTACTGTGAAGATACTCGTGATGTTTTGACACATGTGTGAGACTGTGCGGGTCAGGGCCTCGTCCTGTTCTGTGGCCGGTACCCTGTTGCCCCAATATGTTTGGGCCATTCCTCCTTAGCCGGAATGTTCTGAGAGGCTGAATGAGCTTGGAACGAGCTGCTTTTTCTCTTCGTTGCCTCACGGTGTTTGTACTGGTCCAATTTTAATGTTCTGCTTGTGTTCTCCTCAAAATATATATATATATGTTAAGAAATTTTGCTGTGCTGTGGAGTTCCTGCGATTTTGCTATGTTATTTGTGAAACTGGAAAAAGGTGAAGGAAAAGACTTTGAAAAAAAAGGGTGCAGTGAAAAATTGTCAGTTTGTGAAAAGTTTGTTTGAACTTTGCTTGAGGCAATGAAGGTAAAAATGCTGTGAAGGGTTAAAAAGAAATGGGAGGAGGAGGGTGTTTATTGAAGAGGAATGAGTGTTTGCAGCTGTGTGAGTGGTGAAGCAGATAGGAAAGAGTGTTGTGAAGCAGATGTTGAATATGAGCATGAGGAAAGTGGTAAAGAGATTGATGCGGAGGGAGTGTATGGTGAAAATGTAGTTGTGATGAAAGAAAGGTGGTGGTAAGAATGCAGAGAGGAATGAAAAAGAGGTGCGATGCATTGGCCGGGAATCGAACCCAGGCCTCCCGCGTGGCAGGCGAGAATTCTACCACTGAACCACCAATGCAAAGTACACAGCTCAAGCTGAAGTTTCAAGCACAATGCTTGAGTTGCTGACAGATGTTGATGAGTGTCAGCCAAAGCAAACTGCATGTGACCAGTACAGAGATGCAGTGCAAAGAACTGAAATAACAATTAAACACCAGCCAGCTTTGCATTGGCCGGGAATCGAACCCGGGCCTCCCGCGTGGCAGGCGAGAATTCTACCACTGAACCACCAATGCTACTGCTCTTTGCCTCCTGTAATCTTCTCCTTTTTTGCCCAATGCTTTCACTCAGCAGCATTACCTCACTTTGTCCTGTCTTTCCCCAAATTGCAACAAATTTCATTACATCAACTTCGGACACATCAGCGCATAAGCCTCCTGTGCTCTCACTTCACACCACGACAATATCACCTCATGCCAGACTGCAATGTCATCGGGCCACTACTTTCCTCCATGTAAAGCTCACAGTGCTTCCACCAGGCCAGGCTGCAAATTCCATGGCTGGATGACATACGGCTCCTTTCTTTCACAATAATTTGTCGTGCATCTTTCCGATTTTACAGCCAGGTGGTTCAATTATCCTAATGCTGCGCTACTGCAAAGTGGGATTTCACACCTCCACCAAACAACCTATGTTTCGACGATGGCTTTGAAACCGCTGCCAGCCTTGGTTACATTTGAACTCACATCAGCATTTCAGTTATGCAGGCCTCTATACCATGCGCCCAACAGCATTGGCACAATGCCGTCACATCCTGTGTCCTGATTGCCCGTGTGTCATCTTGGTCACCATGCTCTCGAATGTTGGCCCGTGTTTGCGAGACAGGAAAGGAAGGGCTTAGTCAGCATTCGCCAAGGTTGAGGAGTGTCATCCTAATGGAAAGAGTTGAGAAGCTGGCATTGTCCTACTTCCAACAGAAGGGACTCCAAAGTGGGAGGCATTAACCCACCAACATTGCCTCAGGTGAACGAGGTGTGAATCTCCAAATGGACTCCGAAAATGAGTAACGGGAGACATCGCCTCCTCCCACTTCTCTTGGAAAAGAGTACTGTGAAGATACTCGTGATCATTTGACACATGTGTGAGACTGTGCGGGTCAGGGCCTCGTCCTGTTCTGTGGCCGGTACCCTGTTGCCCCAATATGTTTGGGCCATTCCTCCTTAGCCGGAATGTTCTGAGAGGCTGAATGAGCTTGGAACGAGCTGCTTTTTCTCTTCGTTGCCTCACGGTGTTTGTACTGGTCCAATTTTAATGTTCTGCTTGTGTTCTCCTCGAAATATATATATATATATATGTTCAGAAATTTTGCTATGCTGTGGAGTTCCTGCGATTTTGCTATGTTATTTGTGAAACTGGAAAAAGGTGAAGGAAAAGACTTTGAAAACAAAGATTGCAGTGAAAAATTGTCAGTTTGTGAAAAGTTTGTTTGAACTTTGCTTGAGGCAATGAAGGTAAAAATGTTGTGAAGGTTTAAAAGGAAATGAGAGGAGGAGGGTGTTTATTGAAGAGGAATGAGTGTTTGCAGCTGTGTGAGTGGTGAAGCAGATAGGAAAGAGTGTTGTGAAGGAGATGTTGAATATGAGCATGAGGAAAGTGGTAAAGTGATTGATGCGGAGGGAGTGTATGGTTAAAATGTAGTTGTGATGAAAGAAAGGCGGTGGTAAGAATGCAGAGAGGAATGAAAAACTGCTGGCCAGAGGAATGAAAAAGAGGTGCGATGCATTGGCCGGGAATCGAACCCAGGCCTCCCGCGTGGCAGGCGAGAATTCTACCACTGAACCACCAATGCAAAGTACACAACTCCAGCTGAAGTTTCAAGCACAATGCTTGAGTTGCTAACAGATGTTGATGAGTGTCAGCCAAAGCAAATTGCATGTGACCAGCACAGAGATGCAGTGCAAAGAACTGAAATAACAATTAAACACCAGCCAGCTTTGCATTGGCCGGGAATCGAACCCGGGCCTCCCACGTGGCAGGCGAGAATTCTACCACTGAACCACCAATGCTACTCCTCTTTGCCTCCTGTAATCTTCTCCTTTTTTGCCCAGTGCTTTCACTCAGCAGCATTACCATTTCCTCACTTTGTCCTGTCTTTCCCCAAATTGCAACAAATTTCATTACTTCAACTTCGGACACATCAGCGCATAAGCGTCCTGAGCTCTCACTTCACACCACGACAATATCACCTCATGCCACACTGCAATGTCATCAGGCCACTACTTTCTCCATGTAAAGCTCACAGGGCTTCCACCAGGCCAGGCTGAATATTCCATGGCTGGATGACATACGGCTCCTTTCTTTCACAATAATTTGTCGTGCATCTTTCCGATTTTACAGCCAGGTGGTTCAATTATCCTAATGCTGCGCTACTGCAAAGTGGGATTTCACACCTCCACCAAACAACCTATGTTTCGACGATGGCTTTGAAACCGCTGCCAGCCTTGGTTACATTTGAACTCACATCAGCATTTCAGTTATGCAGGCCTCTATACCATGTGCCCAACAGCATTGGCACAATGCCGTCACATCCTGTGTCCTGATTGCCCGTGTGTCATCTTGGTCACCATGCTCTCGAATGTTGGCCCGTGTTTGCGAGACAGGAAAGGAAGGGCTGAGTCACCATTCGCCAAGGTTGAGGAATGTCATACTAATGGAAAGAGTTGAGAAGCTGGCATTGCCCTACTTCCAACAGAAGGGACTCCAAAGTGGGAGGCATTTACCCACCAACATTGCCTCAGGTGAACGACGTGTGAATCTCCAAATGAACTCCGAAAATGAGTAACGGGAAACATTCTCCCACATCTCTTGGAAAAGGGTCCTGTGAAGATACTCGCGATGTTTTGAGACATGTGTGAGAGTGTGCGGGTCTGGGCCTTGTCCTGTTCTGTGGCCGGTACCCTGTTGCCCCAATATGTTTGGGCCATTCCTCCTTAACCGGAATGTTCTGAGAGGCTGAATGAGCTTGGAACTAGCTGCTTTTTCTCTTCTTTGCCCCACGGTGTTTGTACTGGTCCAATTGTATTGTTCTGCTTGTGTTCTCCTCGAAATATATATATATATATGTTCAGAAATTTTGCTATGCTGTGGAGTTCCTGCGATTTTGCTGGGTTATTTGTGAAAATGGAAAAAGGTGAAGGAAAAGACTTTGAAAACAAAGATTGCAGTGAAAAATTGTCAGTTTGTGAAAACTTTGTTTGAACTTTGCTTGAGGCAATGAAGGTAAAAATGTTGTGAAGGGTAAAAAGGAAATGAGAGGAGGAGGGTGTTTATTGAAGAGGAATGAGTGTTTGCAGCTGTGTGAGTGGTGAAGCAGATAGGAAAGAGTGTTGTGAAGCAGATGTTGAATATGAGCATGAGGAAAGTGGTAAAGTGATTGATGCGGAGGGAGTGTATGGTGAAAATGTAGTTGTGATGAAAGAAAGGCGGTGGTAAGAATGCAGAGAGGAATGAAAAACTGCTGACCAGAGGAATGAAAAAGAGGTGCGATGCATTGGCCGGGAATCGAACCCGGGCCTCCCGCGTGGCAGGCGAGAATTCTACCACTGAACCACCAATGCAAAGTACACAGCTCAAGCTGAAGTTTCAAGCACAATCACAATGCTTGATTTGCTAACAGATGTTGATGAGTGTCAGCCAAAGCAAACTGCATGTGACCAGTACAGAGATGCAGTGCAAAGAACTGAAATAACAATTAAACACCAGCCAGCTTTGCATTGGCCGGGAATCGAACCCAGGCCTCCCACGTGGCAAGCGAGAATTCTACCACTGAACCACCAATGCTACCCCTCTTTGGCTCGCGTAATCTTCTCCTTTTTTGCCCAGTGCTTTCACTCAGCAGCATTACCATTTCCTCACTTTGTCCTGTCTTTCCCCAAATTGCAACAAATTTCATTACTTCAACTTCGGACACATCAGCGCATAAGCGTCCTGAGCTCTCACTTCACACCACGACAATATCACCTCATGCCACACTGCAATGTCATCGGGCCACTACTTTCCTCCATGTAAAGCTCACAGTGCTTCCACCAGGCCAGGCTGCAAATTCCATGGCTGGATGACATACGGCTCCTTTCTTTCACAATAATTTGTCGTGCATCTTTCCGATTTTACAGCCAGGTGGTTCAATTATCCTAATGCTGCGCTACTGCAAAGTGGGATTTCACACCTCCACCAAACAACCTATGTTTCGACGATGGCTTTGAAACCGCTGCCAGCCTTGGTTACATTTGAACTCACATCAGCATTTCAGTTATGCAGGCCCCTATACCATGTGCCCAACAGCATTGGCACAATGCCGTCACATCCTGTGTCCTGATTGCCCGTGTGTCATCTTGGTCACCATGCTCTCGAATGTTGGACCGTGTTTGCGAGACAGGAAAGGAAGGGCTTAGTCAGCATTCGCCAAGGTTGAGGAGTGTCATCCTAATGGAAAGAGTTGAGAAGCTGGCATTGTCCTACTTCCAACAGAAGGGACTCCAAAGTGGGAGGCATTAACCCACCCACATTGCCTCAGGTGAACGACGTGTGAATCTCCAAATGAACTCCAAAAATGAGTAACGGGAAACATTCTCCCACTTCTCTTGGAATGACGCACCTTGTCAGCGTCAGGTTGCACACCCTGCTGTGAAATGTGGTCACCCAGAAACTTGATAGCGGATCGACCAAATGAGCATTTGGCCCTGTTGAGCTGGAGGCCGTTTTCATGTATCCTCTGGAAAACTTAGAACATAGAACATAGAACAGTACAGCACAGAACAGGCCCTTTGACCCTCGATGTTGTGCCGAGCAATGATCCCCCTACTCAAACCCACGTATCCTACTTATTTGAGGCGAGCGATGTGATCCTTGGGCGTCGTGGACCAGATGATCACGTCGTCCACATAGACTCTCACCCCCTCGATGCCCTCCATCATTTGCTCCATTATGCGATTAAATACTTCGGAAGCAGATATGATCCCAAAAGGCATGCGGTTGTAGCAATACCTGCCGAACGGAGTGTTAAACATGCACAGCTTCCGACTGGACTCGTCCAGCTGTATCTGCCAGAACCCACGGGAGGCGTCCAGCTTGGTAAAGAATTTGGCATGAGCCATCTCACAGGTTAGCTCTTCACGCTTTGGGATCGGGTAGTGCTTGCGCATGTTGTTGTGATTCAGGGCTTTGGGATCAATGCAAATGCGGAGTTCACCAGAGGGGTTCTTGACGCAGACCACGGAGCTGACCCAGTCTGTTAGTTCTGTGACCTTTGAGATGATACCCTGGTCTTGGAGCTCTCATAGCTGCGTTTTCAGACGATCCTTGAGAGGGGTCGGCACTCGGCGCGGTGCATGGATCACTGGGATGGCATTTGGTTTGAGCAATATCTTGTCACGATATGGGAGTGTGCCCATTCCATCAAACACGTTGTGGTATTACGTGAGGATGCCGTCTATCTCAGCCTGGAGATTTACATTGGGCGAGGCAGTTGCCGGTGTCGAGGACATGGCATGGACGCGCTGGACCAGATTTAGGAGTTTCATGTGCGAGCACCGAGCAGGGATGCCTTGTCAGGCTGGACGATCTCAAATCGTAATGCCACTTTGATTGCCTTGTGAGATACACCTAGCTGACATGATCCACTGGCAGCTATGGCATTGCCATTGTAGTCAAGGAGCTGGCAGGCTGATGGAAGAATGTTAGGTTGGTCTCGGATTCTGTCGAGGTCCCACTGTGATATGAGGTTTGCAGATGCGCCAGTGTCCAATTTAAATCAGATGCGAGACTGGTTAACCGTGACGACAGCATACCACTCATCGTCAGGATCCACAGTGAGGATTGAAAGGCGGTTTGCAGGCACGGTGGAGACCAGCTCGCGCGTGGTGATTATGCCCACCCAATATGGAGACTCGAGGCAGTCAGCATCGGGGTCCGTTGGGCTGTTGGGATCCAAATCCTGCATGCCTTTTTTTTTAACAAACAATTTTATTGAGGAATTTTTAGGCATTTTTACAGACAACAACAAAAAGAAAGCAAAAAAGGCAAAAATGTGCAAACAACAACGTAGAATCAATACTTCAATTGAACCATACTTCACAGGCCCGCTCCTCCCCCATTGACACTACCCGCCTATTTATCCCTCCTACTCTACTCTAATCTCTCCCCCCCCCCCGCTGACGCTCACTCTCCCGCGAAGAAGTCAATGAATGGTTGCCACCTTCGGGCGAACCCCAGTACAGATCCCCTCGAGGCGAACTTAATTTTTTCCATACCCAGGAAACTCGACATGTCCGCAAGCCACAACTCAGTCTTCGGGGGTTTTGAGTCCCTCCATGCCAATAGTATTCGTCGCCGGGCTATCAGGAAAGCGAAGGCCAAAACATCGGCTTCTTTCTCCCCCTGGACTCCTGGGTCTTCCGAAACCCCAAAAATTGCCACCCCTGGACCCATCGCCACCCTTGTTTTTAGCACCCGGGACATGATCCCCGCAAATCCCTCCCAGTACCCCCTCAGCATCGGACATGCCCAAAACATGTGAACATGGTTTGCCGGTCCTCCCCCACATCTAGTGCACTTATCCTCTTCCCCAAAGAATTTGCTCATCCAAGAGAATGATCCAGAGGACAAAAAGGTGGTCCTCCGTTTCCTCGGGATGGTAAATTTTCTCAGAAAATTCAGTCCCAACATGGCATCCCACACCACAGCCCTCCGGCATCTCGTAAAAAAGTTGACAGTGTTCCAGTGGCTTCTCGCACATCAAGCGGAGTGGCTTGAGCTGAAGGCGAAGCTCACCACAGCCCCAGTACTGGCATTCTTTGACCCAACCAAGGATACCAAGATATCCACAGAGGCAAGCCAGGACGGCATTGGGGCGGTGCTCCTCCAGCGAGACGACTCCTCCATACGCATACGCCTCCAGGGCCATGACTCCGACCAAACAACGGTATGCCCAGATCGAAAGGGAGTGCTTGGGTCTCCTGACAGGAATAGTCAAGTTTCATCACTATGTATACGGCCTGCCAAAGTTCACGGTGGACACAGACCACAGGCCTTTAGTCCACATAATCCAGAAGGATTTAAATTACATGACACCTCGGCTGCAGCGAATTCTTCTTCGTCTCCGCCGATATGACTTCGAACGCGTCTACACACCGGGTAAGGAGCTGATCGTCGCGGATGCCCTATCCCGATCCGTCACCACGCCGTGTTAACAGGGCGACTTCATTCGCCCCATTGAAGCTCAGGTGCAGCGGTGTGCCAGCAACCTCCCAGCCACTGATGAACGGGTTATACAAATTCGTGAAGAAACTGCCAAAGATCCCTTACTGCCACGTGTGATGAAGCACCTCGCCCATGGCTGGCAAAAGGGGCAGTGCTCCCAGTTCTTCAACGTTAAGGACCAACTGACGGTTGTTATGGGGATCCTTCTTAAACTAGATAGAATCGTCATTCCCCAAAGCATGTAAAGCATGGTGCTCAGACAGATCCATGAGGGTCACCTGGGGGTCGAGAAATGGCGACACAGAGTTCGACAGGCAGTTTACTGGCCTGGCATCAGCTAGGACATTGTCAACACGGTCCTCAACTGCACATAATGCCAGAAATTTCAACCAGCTCAGCCCAAGGAAACGCTGCAACAGCACGAGATCGTGACGTCTCCGTGGTCCAAGGTGGGGATAGACCTCTTTCGTGCCAATGGGCATGATTACGTGCTCCTGGTCGACTACTTCTCCAGCTACTTCTCCGGAAGTGGTGAAACTGTCGGACCTCACATCCAAATCCGTCATCAAAGCCTGCAAAGAGATGTTTGCCAGGCATGGGATATCACTCATGGTAATGAGTGACAACGGTCCATGTTTCTACAGCCTAGAGTGGTCCGACTTTGCACGATCCTACCATTTTACATAGAATTTACAGTGCAGTTTACTGGCCTGGCATCAGCCAGGACATTGCCAACACAGTCCTCAACTGCACAACATGCCAGAAGTTTCAACCAGCTCAGCCTAAGAAAACGCTGCAACAGCACGAGATAATGAGAAGGAGGCCATTCGGCCCATCGAGTCTGCACCAGCTCCTGGAAAGAGCACTCTATCCAAGGTTAACACCTCCACCCTATCCCCATAATCCAGTAACCCCACCCAACACTAAGGGCAATTTTGGACACTAAGGGCAATTTATCATGGCCAATCCACCTAACTTGCACATCTTTGGACTATGGGAGGAAACCGGAGCAAACCCACACAGACACGGGGAGGAAGTGCAGACTCTGCACAGACAGTGACCCAAGCCGGAATCGAACCTGGGACCCTGGAGCTGTGAAGCGACTCTGCTATCCACAATGCTACCATGCTGCCCCATCATTTAGTCACATCACATCCAGTCCCCATTAGCTGCACTCATATTGTCAAGCGGTTGCTGTGCAAGGCTGCAGACTCAGCCTCGGATTTCAACCTGGCGCTATTGGCATACAGGGCAACCCCTCTGTCGACTGGTTTGTCTCCGGCACAGTTGCTCATGAACCGCAACCTGAGGATGACTGTTCCAGCCATCCATGTTCCAGACCTTGACCACCTCGAGAAATGTCGACGCAGAGCTCGGCAGGCAATTTACTGGCCTGGCATCAGCCAGGACATTGCCAAAACAGTCTGCAGAAGGTGCAGCAATCCAGGGACCAGCAAAAGATCACGTATGATGCTCATGCCACGGATCTGCCTGCGCTGGCTCCGGACGATGTTGTTCGCGTTCAGCTGCCTGAGGGAGGTTGATCAGTCTCAGGTGTTGTCGTCAGACAGGCTGCTCCCAGGTCTTTTGTTGTCAAAATGGCTGATGGCTCCATTTTACGGCGCAACAGGAGGGCGCTGCGTGAAGTTCCCTGCCCACCACCCGACCACACTTCTCCGCATGTCATCATGCCTACTCCGGACGTCTTGCACCATGAGGCCACCGATCTGGCAGCGATCCCACCTGTCCACAAGGCCACCGATCTGGCAGCCATCCCGCCTGTCCAGGTGCCGGCGTCCCCCCCTCCACCTCTGCGGCGATCGATGAGAATTCGTCGCCCACCACAAAGACTGAATCTATAGACTTAAATCTTGTAAATTTTGTTCAGTTTGCTCTGTACCTGCACGATAGACACCTTCCCATGTACATATGTTCATTCATTTCCCACTTGTACATAGTTATGGATTCATATACAGCCACGTTCCAAAATTTATTTTAAAAGGGGGAGATGTCATAATATCCACTCATGTATATCATGAGATGCAGACAGGCAGTGATTGACACACAGGATAACCATGAACACACACGACACAGAACAACCAGACAGGACACCACCACTATAAAGCCCACAGAGCATTAAGGCTCTCCCTCTCTCACAGGACACGGCTAGGGATATAGTCACAGTGCACAGGCCAATGAACATCATCACCATGTGATAGAGAGCTAGTCTGGTCAAGCCAGTAGGAGGTTATCAGTTAGGTTAATAGAGTGTCTTCCCACAGCAGATTATGTACAGCAATCAACAGGTTCAATAAAACAGTGTTGGACCATCTCTGTGTCAGAAGCCTGTTTCTCGTTTTACTGCATCCAGTTGCAGTCGATATTAGACCAACACAGATAACACATCAGTGAGCATGAGGAAAGTGGTAAAGAGATTGATGCGGAGGGAGTGTATGGTGAAAATCTAGTAGTAATAAAAAATGTGAAGATTCTGGGCGGGAGTGCTCATGGCCTTAGCCAGGCTAGTGGAGGAGAAGGTGGATCCGACCCTCTAATGGCGATATTTGGGGTCACAGAGAAGCCGGAGCTCATGGAGAGGAGGAAGGCCTTCGCCTCTCTGATTGCACGGCGGTGAATTTTGCTGGAGTGGCGGTCGGCACGCCACCAGGGGTAGCGGCTTGGTTGGGTGACCTGTACGACTTCCTGCGATTAGAGAAGGTAAAGTATGAGTTAAGGGGCTCTTCAAGGGGGTTGAGAAAATGTGGGGATGTTTGTGACCGTGGTTGAGGGGCTGTCCGCCGCAGGGGAGGGGGGCTGATAAAGAGGACAAATCTATACAGACTGGATAGTTGATTGTAGGGAAGCATGTTTGCCGGGGTGTTTTTTCGCTGTAACCTGTTTTGATACATGTTTGTAATAAAATACATTAAAAAAAAAGAAAATCTAATAGTGATGGAAGAAAGCTGGTGGGGAGAATGTAGAGAGGAATGATAAAGTGCGTGAAGTGAACCGGAGCCTCCCGCGTGGCAGGCGGGAGTTCTGCCTCTGAACCACCAATGCAGCTCTTCTTTCAGTTCCCTCATGCCCTTCTGTTTTTGCCCAATACTTTCACCCAGCAGCATTACCATTTCCTCACTGTGTCCTTTCTTTCCCTAAATAGCAACAAATAAACCAGTGTTGCTGTTCCTTCGGCCACCTGAGGCTTTCCTTTTTAATGTTATCTGAGCACCTCTATGTCTCAACAAGGTCATCTCTTCATGAGAAGGCTGCTATTCTTGGATAAATTTAAATAATATATATTAATAGAGACTATCCAATTACATGATGATTAGAGGAGGAAAAACATTTTGGAAGCAATATTTTTTTTTTAAGTTAGCGTACCCAATTATTTTTTTCTCGAATTAAGGGGTAATTTAGTGAGGCCAATCCACCTAACCTGCACATCTTTGGATTGTGGGGGTGAAACCCACGCAAACACGGGGAGAATTGGATTGGATTGGATTTGTTTATTGTCACGTGTACCGAGGTACAGTGAAAAGTATTTTTCTGCAAGCAGCTCAACAGATCATTCAGTACATGGAAGAAAAGGGAATTAAACAAAATTCAAGAAAATACTTGAGAATACATAATAGGGCAACACAAGATATACAATGTAACTACATAAGCATTGGCATCGGTTGAAGCATACAGGGTGGAGTGTTAATGAGGTCAGTCAATAAGAGGGTCATTTAGGAGTCTGGTGACAGTGGGGAAGAAGCTGTTTTTGAGTCTGTTCGTCCGTGTTCTCAGACTTCTGAATCTCCTGCCCGATGGAAGAAGTTGGAAAAGTGAGTAAGCCGGGTGGGAGGGATCCTTGATTATGCTGCCCGCTTTCCCCGGCAGTGGGAGTTGTAGATGGAATCAATGGATGGGAGGCAGGTTTGTGTGATGGACTGGGCGGTATTCACGACTCTCTGAATTTCCTTGCGGTCCTGGGCTGAGCAGTTGCCATACCAGGCTGTGATGCAGCCCGATAGGATGCTTTCTATAGAGCATCTGTAAAAGTTGGTAAGGGTTAATGCGGACATGCCGAATTTCCTTAGTTTCCTGAGCGAGTATAGGCGCTTTCTTGGTGATAGCGTCGACATGAGTGGACCAGGACAGATTTTTGGTGATGTGCACCCCTAGGAATTTGAAACTGCTAACCATCTCCACCTCGGCCCCGTTGATGCTGACAGGGGTGTGTACAGTACTTTGCTTCCTGAAGTCGATGACCAGCTCTTTGCAAACTCCACACTGACAATGACTCAGGGCCGTGATTCAAACCCGGACCCTCAGCACCGTAGGCTGCAGTGCTAACCACTGTGTCGCATGCCAGCCCTTGTAAGTAATATTGATATGTGAAATTTTTGTGGTAAAGCAAAGTTGAAATCTTTATGCATAACTTCCCTTCCTTCGGATTGATTCATTCGGCCTTTCAATGTTCCCTCTGAACATTAGTCTCTTGTATAATGTGTTTGGGTGTGCTTTTCACATCAATACCAATAGTGCTACGTTGCTACCTAGCCAAGGTTATGATGTAGCCACATCATAGCTTTCACCAGTCAAAGGTACGAGAAATAAACTAAAATCACAAGGTGTAGACAGCTTGGGAGAGATTTGGAATCCATCTACTCACTGAGTATTGGCGCATCAAAGTTTTACAAGCTCAGACCTGTATCTAAGCTATTGTCATCGGCAGGAGGTTTAAATTAAAAAGAAATCTTTCTATAATCCCAATCCATTTGAGCATGTTAGCACAATTAAACTAGTCACATGGGGACTTGAAGCCACTTAAAACTGCTTGAAGTAAGCACCATAGTGCTGTGTGTTTTTCAGCCTGTCATCAGGGGCAAAGAAGAATATAATGATTTTGGAATGAGAACACTTGCATAACCATGAGGGAAAAACTGGGTTTGGAGTCTGAACACATCTTCGCTCTGACATTAAAATAATATGAAACAGAATTTTCTTGATCTGGCATCCAGTATGAGGAGTTGCTTCATAGGTTGAAGAGATTTATTTCACAATGGAGAGAGCCACCACAAAACTGTTTTGAATGCTGATCAGTGTTAATTAAGACATGGCACTGTGAATAAGCCGGCTTGTAGAGGATTTGTGGAGCATCACACAAGCGTCGCAACTGGGATATACACAGCAAACAGTTAGCAGGTAAAGAAGTTATGTTTATTCATACTATCAGTGCTATTTCCTATCTGTAGCAGTAACTAGAGAAACAGTCATTCAAGGTTAATAAGGCTTAACGCAGTTGAATTTATTTCTGTGGCAGATTGATAGGCCACTGAAGTTAGCTCTTTGATATCACAAAGAAAGTGTTCCGACACCAGTTCCAATGACTCACGTCCAGTAATGTGTTTATTTTCTCCTTCACTTCTCTCACTTCAAAGAATACATGTGGGTGTTATGTATAAAATGCAGAATTTGTGCTGCATTTATTATTCCAGCTTTGGTATAATGGAAGATGTAAGTCAATTTTAAAATGTTGATTGTTCTTTACCATTATGTAATAAAACACCTCCACAAGCACAGGGCAGCTAACTGCTCAATGCTTTGCCCATTGATTCCACAGTCTACACTTTGTGTCAGTCTGGAACTCGTGAATTTTAGGTTTTTAATACAATGTTATTGGGGTTGTTTGTTTGTTTAGTATTATTATTTTTCACAATTTCCTAATCTGGGCCACAAATTACCTTTTACCAAGGTCCCTCCCCCTCCACCTCCCTCCTCCCTCCTCCCCTCCCCCTCCCCCTCCCCATCCCCTCCCCCTCCCCCTCCCCATCCCCTCCCCCTCCACCTCCCTCCTCCCCTCCCCCTCCCCCGTCCCCTCCACCTCCCCTCCCCCTCCCTCCTCCCTCCTCCCCTCCCCCTCCCCTCCCCCCTCCCCTCCCCCTCCCCCTCCCTCCTCCCCTCCCCCCTCCCCCTCCCTCCTCCCCTCCCCCTCCCTCCTCCACTCCTCCTCCCCTCCCCTCCTCCTCCCCTCCCCCTCCCTCCTCCCCTCCCCTCCCTCCTCCCCTCCCTCCTCCCTCCTCCCCTCCCTCCTCCCTCCTCCCCTCTCTCCTCCCCCTCCCCCTCCCCTCCCCCTCCCCTCCCACTCCCCCTCCCCTCCCCCTCCCCCTCCCCTCCCCCTCCCCCTCCCCTCCCCTCCCCCTCCTCCTCCCCCTCCCCTCCCCTCCCCTCCCCCTCCCCTCCCCCTCCCCCTCCCCTCCCCCTCCCTCCCCCTCCCCTCCCTCCTCCCTCCTCCATCCTCCCTCCTCCCTCCTCCCTCTCCCTCCTCCCTCCTCCCTCCTCCCCTCCCTCCTCCATCCTCCCCTCCCCTCCCTCCTCCCCTCCCCTCCCTCCTCCCTCCTCCCCTCCCCTCCCTCCTCCTCCCTCCTCCTCCCTCCTCCCCTCCCCTCTCTCCACCTCCCTCCTCCCCTCCCCTCCCCCTCCCTCCTCCCCTCCCCTCCCCCTCCCTCCTCCCCTCCCCCTCCCTCCTCCCCTCCTCCTCCCTCCTCCCTCCTCCCCTCCTCCTCCCTCCTCCCCTCCCCTCCCCTCACCTCCCTCCTCCCCTCCCACTCCCTCCTCCCCTCCCCCTCCCTCCTCCCCTCCCCCTCCCTCCTCCCCTCCCCCTCCCTCCTCCCCTCCTCCTCCCTCCTCCCCTCCCCTCCCCTCCCCCTCTCTCCTCCCCGCCCCCGCCCTCCTCCCCTCCCCCTCCCTCCTCCCCTCCCCCTCCCTCCTCCCCTCCCCCTCCCTCCTCCCCTCCCCCTCCCTCCCCTCCCCCTCCCCCTCCCTCCTCCCCTCCCTCCTCCCTCCTCCCCTCCCTCCTCCTCCCCCTCCCTCCTCCCTCCTCCCCTCCCTCCTCCCCCTCTCCCCCGCCCCTCCTCTCCCTCCCCCTCCCCCTCCCTCCTCCCCTCCCCCTCCCCTCCCTCCCTCCCCTCCCCTCCCCCTCCCCTCCCACCTCCCCCTCCCACTCCTTCCTCCCCTCCCCCTCCCTCCGCCCCTCCCCTTCCTTCCTCCCCTCCCCCCTCCCCCCTCCCTCCCCCTCCCCCTCCCCCATCCCCGCCCCTCCCCCCCTCCCCCTCCCCCTCCCCTCCCCCTCCCTCCCCTCCCCCTCCCCTCCCCCCTCCCTCCTCCTCCCCTCCCCCTCCCTCCTCCTCCCCTCCCCCTCCCTCCTCCTCCCCTACCCCTCCCCTCCCCCTCCCCCTCCCTCCTCCCCCCCTCCCCCTCCCTCCTTCCCCCTCCCCCCTCCCCCTCCCTCCTCCCCTCTCCCCTCCCTCCTCCCCTCTCCCTCCCCTCCTTCCCCTCCCACTGCCCTCCTCCCCTCCCCCCTCCTCCCCTCCCCCTCCCTCCTCGCCTCTCCTCCCTCCTTCCCTCCCACTCCCTCCTCCCCTCCCCCTCCCTCCTCCCCTCCCCCTCCCTCCTCCCCTCCTCCTCCCTCCTCCCCTACCTCCTCCCTCCTCTCTCCTCCCCCTCCCTCCTCCCCCTCCCCCCTCCCTCCTCCCCTCCCCCTCCCTCCTCCCCTAACCCTTCCCCCTCCCCTAACCCCCCCCCCTCCCCCTCCCTCCTCCCCTCCACCCCTCCCTCCTCCCCTCCCCCTCCCCTCCCCTCCCCCCCCCCCTCCCCCCCCCCTCCCCTCCCTCCCCCCCTCCCCCCCCCCCCCTCCTCCTCCCTCCCTCCTCCCCCCTCCCCCCTCCTCCTCCCTCCTCCCCTCCCCCTCCCCTCCCCCTCCTCCCCTCCACCCTCCCCTCCCCCTCCCTCCTCCCCTCCCCCTCCCTCCTCCCCTCCCCCTCCCTCCTCCCCTCCGCCTCCCTCCTCCCCTCCCCTCCCCTCCCCTCCCCTCCCTCCTCCCCCTCCCCTCCCCCTCCCCCTACCTCCTCCCCTCCCCCTCCCTCCTCCCCTCCCCCTCCCTCCTCCCCTCCCCCTCCCTCCTCCCCCTCCCCTCCCCCTCCCTCCTCCCTCCTCCCCTCCCCCTCCCTCCTCCCCCCTCCTCCCCTCCCCTCCACCTCCCTCCTCCCCTACCCTCCCTCCTCCCCTCCCCTCCATCTCCCTCCCCCTCCCCTCCCCTCCCTCCTCCCCTCCCCTCCCCTCCCTCCTCCCCTCCCCTCCATCTCCCTCCTCCCCTCCCCTCCACCTCCTCCTCCCCTCCACCTCCCTCCTCCTCCTCCCCCTCCTCCTCCTCCTCCTTCTCCCTTCCTCCCCCTCCTCCCTTCCCCTCCCCTCCTCCCTTCCCCTCCCCCCTCCTCCCTCCCCTCCCCCTCCTCCCCTCCCCCTCCCTCCTCCCTCCCTCCGCCTCACCTCCTCCCCTCCCCTCCCCTCCCTCCTCCCCTCCCCCCTCCGCCTCCTCCTCCCCTCCCCCCTCCCCCCTCCCTCCGCCCCTCCCCCTCCTCCTCCCCTCCCCTCCCCTCCCCCCTCCCCTCCCCTCCCTCCTCCCTCCCCCTCCCCTCCCTCCTCCCCTCCCCTCCCTCCTCCCCTCCCCCTCCCTCCGCCCCCTCCTCCTCCCATCCTCCCCCCTCCCCTCCCTCCCCCCTCCCCTCCCTCCTCCCTCCCCTCCACCTCCCTCCTCCACCTCCCTCCTCCACTCTCCCCTCACACCTCCCTCCTCCCCTCCCCTCGCACCTCCCTCTCCCCTCACCCCTCCACCTCACGCCTCGCCCTCCCTCCTCCCCTCCACCTCCTCCTCCTCCTCCCCCTCCTCTCCCTCCTCCTTCCCCTCCTCCTCCATTCCTCCCCTCCGTCCTCACCTTCCCTCACCCTCCTCCTTCCCTCCCCCCTCCTCCCTTCCCTCCCCCTCCTCCCTTCCCCTCCCCCCTCCCCTCCTCCTCCCCTCCCCTCCCTCCTCCTCCCCTCCCCCTCCCTCCTCCTCCCCTCCCCCTCCCCTCCCCCTCCCCCTCCCTCCTCCCCCTCCCCCTCCCTCCTCCCCCTCCCCCCTCCCCCTCCCTCCTCCCCTCTCCCTCCCTCCTCCCCTCTCCCTCCCTCCTTCCCTCCCACTCCCTCCTCCCCTCCCCCCTCCTCCCCTCCCCCTCCCTCCTCCCCTCTCCTCCCTCCTTCCCTCCCACTCCCTCCTCCCCTCCCCCTCCCTCCTCCCCTCCCCCTCCCTCCTCCCCTCCCCCTCCCTCCTCCCCTACCTCCTCCCTCCTCCTCCTCCCCCTCCCTCCTCCCCCTCCCCCCTCCCTCCTCCCCCCCCCCTCCCTCCTCCCCTAACCCTTCCCCTCCCCCTAACCCTCCCCCCTCCCCCTCCCTCCTCCCCTCCACCCCTCCCTCCTCCCCTCCCCCTCCCCTCCCCTCCCCCCTCCCCTCCCCTCCCCCTCCCCTCCCTCCTCCCCTCCCCTCCCCTCCCTCCTCCTCCCTCCCTCCTCCCCCCTCCCCCCTCCTCCTCCCTCCTCCCCCCCCCCTCCCCTCCCCCTCCTCCCCTCCCCCCTCCCCTCCCCCTCCCTCCTCCCCTCCCCCTCCCTCCTCCCCTCCCCCTCCCTCCTCCCCTCCGCCTCCCTCCTCCCCTCCCTCCCCTCCCCTCCCCCTCCCCTCCTCCCCCTCCCCTCCCCCTCCCCCTACCTCCTCCCCTCCCCCTCCCTCCTCCCCTCCCCCTCCCTCCTCCCCCTCCCCTCCCCCTCCCTCCTCCCTCCTCCCCTCCCCCTCCCTCCTCCCCCCTCCTCCCCTCCCCTCCACCTCCCTCCTCCCCTCCCCCTCCCTCCTCCCCTCCCCTCCACCCCCCTCCTCCCCTCCCCTCCATCTCCCTCCTCCCCTCCCCTCCATCTCCCTCCTCCCCTCCCCTCCATCTCCCTCCTCCCCTCCCCTCCACCTCCCTCCTCCCCTCCACCTCCCTCCTCCCCCTCCCCCTCCTCCTCCCCCTCCTTCTCCCTTCCTCCCCCTCCTCCCTTCCCCTCCCCCTCCTCCCTTCCCCTCCCCCCTCCTCCCTTCCCCTCCCCCCTCCTCCCCTCCCCCTCCCTCCTCCCCTCCCCTCCGCCTCACTCCTCCCCTCCCCTCCCCCTCCCTCCTCCCCCTCCCCCCTCCCCCTCCCTCCTCCCCTCCCCCCTCCCCCTCCCTCCTCCCCTCCCCCTCCCCTCCTCCCCTCCCCCTCCCTCCTCCCCCTCCTCCTCCCTCCTCCCCCTCCCCCTCCCTCCTCCCCTCCCTCCCTCCTCCCCTCCCCCTCCACCTCCCTCCTCCACCTCCCTCCTCCCCTCCCCTCCATCTCCCTCCTCCCCTCCCCTCCACCTCCCCTCCTCCCCTCCCCCTCCACCTCCCTCCTCCCCCTCCCTCCTCCCCTCCACCTCCCTCCTCCTCCTCCCCCTCCTCTCCCCTCCTCCTCCCCCTCCTCCTCCCTTCCTCCCCTCTCCTCCCTTCCCCTCCCCCTCCTCCCTTCCCCTCCCCCCTCCTCCCTTCCCCTCCCCCCTCCTCCCTTCCCCTCCCCCCTCCTCCCTTCTCCTCCCCCCTCTTCCCTTCCCCCTCCTCCCCCCTCCTCCCTCTCCCCCCCTCCTCCCCCTCCCCCTCCCCCTTCTCCCTCCTCCCCCTCCCCCCCCTCCCTCCCTTCCCCCTTCTCCCTCCTCCCCCCTCTCCCCCCCCCCCTTCCCCCTCCCCTTCCCTCCCCCCCCCCCGCTCCCCCCCACATCAGAGGCAGCAGGGTGCTTATTGCAAAAAATAAAAGCTCATGGTGTAAGTGGTAAGATATTACCTGGCTGCAGCAGACTTTAAATTATTTGATGAACTGGTTTCTGAATGACCCCAAGCCTTCCATAATTATGCAGCGGTATCATTTTTATATAGCGGCGCAGTCCCTAGGTGAATCGATCACTGATTTCTTGACCTGCTAAAACGTCTAGCTGAGTATTGTGAGTTTGGGTCATCCCTCTCCGAAATGTTGAGAGATAGGTTAGTGTGCGGCATAAACAACACGGCCACTGGAAGCTGTTGGCAGAGCCCACCTTGTATTTGAAATGGGCCATCGAGCTTTCACTGCCCCAAGAGCACGTGGTGAAAGGAGTTGCAAAGATCCACGGACTATGGCGTCACAGTTTGGCCCACCCTTTGTTTCAAACTCCGACTGCATCACGGGATACTGCCTGTCTGACCAGACCTCCAAAAGGGCAGTCCCAGTGGCAATTCCACAGGATATCTCGGGAGCTACCGCTGACTGGTGTGATACCTCCCCTCAGGAAGAAGGGGAGAACTGACCATGTTGCCAAGTGTGTGGTCAAAGGACTCGTGAGAGTCAAGAGCTGACAATTGTGGCACAGCGAACGCTGTCCACCGCATCTGCCAAGATCACCGTGAACCAGGGCCTTGCACATGGGGGCCCCCCAGGTGAGGAGGACTGTATAATGAAGCTGAACTACATCACGGTCCCGAAGGCGGCAACAATCCAGGTCAATGTTATAGGTCAATGGTCACCCCATGATAATGGAAATGGGCACTGGAACTGTCGTCTCCATTTTGGACCATCGAACATTTGGGTGACTCTGCGCAGGGAACATGCCGCCAACATTGTGCGACACCAAAGCGAGGTTGGCGGCCTATATCGGTGATCCACTGCATATCGAGGGGACCACCGTGACTCCGGTAACACATGGGCAGCAGTCGGTCCATCTTCAAAACTGGTTGTGTGTCCTCCATTTCAACTGGCAACAGGTTTTCCGGATGCACATGGGGAATCTGTACGACGTACTGGGCAAATACACCAAAATATTCCAGGAGGGTCAGGGCAGGATAAAGGGGGCCATGGCCTTAATCTACGTGGATCGATCCTGTTGCGCAGCCCCGGCATTTTAGGGTGAGGCTTGATCCTTGCTTGGCAAAGTTGTTGTGGAGCTCCGGTGCCTGAATGATCTGGGGGTGGGGGGCGGGCCGGGTGGTGATCATACACCTGGTGCAGTTTGTGGAATGGGCCACACCTGTGGTGCTGGTAATGTCTGTCCAACGCTACGGAGATTTTAAGCTCACAGTGAACAGAGATTCACGCCTGGACCGATACCAAATGCCGACAGTAGAGGATTTGTACGCAAAACTGGCTGGAGGATGTTCCTTCACGAAGCTTGACATGAGCCGTGCTCATTAAAAGTGAAGCTAGGTCAGGAATCCAGAAAATTTGTGACCATAAATACCCATCGGGGGTTATTTGAGTACACCCGCCTCCCATTGGGGGTTTCATCGGCCCCGGCAATTTTCCAGCGGGTAATGGAGAAGGACGGGGTGCTCATCATTGGAACTACAGAGAAGGAGCACATGGACAATCTTCAGGAGGTTGTCCAAAGTAGGCGCCCGGCTAAAGAGGAGCATGTGTGTGTTTGGCACTAGAACGGTGACCTATTTTAGGTTACAGGTGGACAAGTATGGTCTACACCCGGTGGAAGGTGAGGATCACATGCGATGCTTCCCCCTATGGCATTGGGGCTGTGCTGGTCCACGGATCGGACAACAGTATGGAATGACCCATTGCTTTTGCATCAAGGACCCTGGCGGATGCAGAGTGAAGGTACGTTCAAATTGCCAAGTGGAACCTGGAGGTAATATTTGGTGTCAAGAAATTCCACCAGTGTTTATGGGCTGCGTTTCTTCATTGTGACAGACCACAAGCCACTGCTCGGTCTTTTAAGGGAGGATTCAGCGTTGGGTGCTTCTACTCGCTACATACGAATATTCGTTTAGACACCGTCCGGGTACGCAGATTGCCCACTCTGATACCCTTGGCCATCTGCCATTGACCTTGAGTGCCCCCTCACTACCAATGGTGGAAGAAGTGGTTGCAACTCTCAAGTTTATGGAGGCCTTGCCAGTGACGACTACTCAGGTGCGCGCAAAGCATTCTGTCCTTATGCTCAGACGTTCTTGGAGCTCAACGTTGAAGATGGTGTCATATGCGGGGAGCTCGCATGGTCATCCCAGTGAAAGGTCAGGAGGCCTTGCTGCAGGATCTTCACCTCTGTGACAATGTTGGCCTTGTAGTTATGCCTGGTGGCCCAGCATCGAGAGGGACGTGCGCAGCTTCCCAGTGTGCCAGGAGCATCAGAAATTCCCACTGCCAGCCTCCCTTCATCCATGGGAATGGTCAGGACGCCTGTGGGTGCATCTACATGCGGACTTTGTAGGACCGTTCACGGTGTCCATGTTCCTCAACATCGTGGATGCCCACTCGAAAGTGGATAGAGGTGTACAGGATGGCCTCAATAACGTCCAGAGACACGATAGAAAAGCTTCAGGGCTCGTTCAGGATTCATGGGATCCCAGAGGTCCTGTTAACAGATAATGGAACGCCGTTCACGAGTGAAGAATTTGTCGCATTTACGAATCAAAACAGCATTTGGCATATTAGAACTGCTCAGTATTACACCTCCTCTAAAGGTCTGGTGGAAAGAACATAGAACATACAGTGCAGAAAGAGGCCATTCAGCCCATTGAGTCTGCACCAACCCACTTAAATTCTCACTTTCACCCTATAACACCCCCTAACCTTTTTGGACATGAAGGGCAATTTAGGGTGGCCAATCCACCTAACCTGCACGTCTTTGGACTGTGGGAGGAAACCGGAGCACCCGGAGAGAACCCACGCAGACACTGGGAGGATGTGCAGACTCCACACAGACAGTGACCCAGTGGGGAATCGAACCTGGGACCCTGGCACTGTGAAGCCCCAGTGCTATCCACTTGTGCTACTGTGCTGCACAGACTTCAAAAGGGTCTACGTGTTCCATGGACACAGCTGGCATAGTTCCTTTTTTTTAAATAACTAAATTTAGAGTACCCAATTAATTTTTTTCCAATTAAGGGGCAATTTAGCGTGACCAATCCACCTACCCTGCACATCTTTTAGATTGTGGGGGCAAAACCCACACAAACACAGGGAGAATGTGCAAACTCCACACGGAGAGTGACCCAGAGCCAGGATTGAACCTGGGACTTCGGCGTCATGAGACAGCAGGCAGAGTTTCTTTTAACTACCGCACAACGCCACAAGTGATGACAGGAATTGCCCCTGCGGAACTGATGATGTGCCAAAGAACTGGTTAAGTCTCATATATCTGAGCCTTATTACTCAAGGGATGCAGTCTATGCCCTCAATTTTGGTGATGGGCATTTTGCTAGAGAAATCAGGTCCTGTCTCATACAATGTCCAGGTTCAGAGGAAAGTTTAGCGAAGTAATTGGACGACCTGAAAAAAATTCACCTGAGGAAGGAGCAGTGCTCCGAAAGCTAGTGTTTGAAACAAGCCTGTTGGACTTTAACCTGGTGTTGTAAGACTTCTTACTGAAAAAATGAGAGCCCACGTATCAATACGCCCAACCAGCAGTATTTACATCTACTCTGTAATCTACAATGTTGTTATAACCCGCAACAGGACCAGTGGGAAGCCATTGTTCACCCTGTAGGACTCGTGAAGTACGAGCTAGTTTTGGGAGTGAGTTTCTGCCTTGAGCAGAATATTGTAGTAGTTAAATAAACCTCTGTTCTCTTACCGCTGGCTTCTTCAAGTTACTAAAGAGGGGTGACTTGATTGAAGCTGATAGGAGCCCCCAGGGAGACAAGCAAGTTACAGCCATAACATCCCAATAAGAACAAACAGCCCCCCAAGGGAAAAAGAAAGACACCAAACTCCCCGGCAAAGGTGACAGGGAGAACCAACCTCCCCAAACACCTCCTCCAAAGTTCAATGCCCTTCTTCTCCTGCCAGTCCATTGTCTCTCGCAAACTCCATCGCTTCCTCTAGTGTCCTAAAATAATATTCAAGACCATTGGAGGTCACCCAGAGGCGGGCCGGGTACAGCAACCCAAACTTCACCTCCTTCTTAAAGATGGCAGCCTTCACTTGATTAAACTCTCCTCTTGGCCAGTTCCGCATCCAGGTCCTGGTATATCCAAAGCTCATTGCACTCCCAGGTACATCACCTCGTCTGCCTGGCCTACCTCAAGATGAAAAATGAAAATCGCTTATTGTCACGAGTAGGCTTCAATGAAGTTACTGTGAAAAGCCCCTAGTCGACACATTCCGGCGCCTGTCTGGGGAGGCTGGTACAGGAATCGAACCGTGCTGCTGGCCTGCTTGGTCTGCTTTAAAAGCCAGCGATTTAGCCTGGTGAACTAAACCAGCTCCTATCAAGGAACCGGTGCAATCACACCACCATCACCCTTGGCGGCTCTCCTGGCATTAAAGAACATCAGCAGTGCCCTCACATTCCACATCCACTTACCGCCAATCATTGGCCTGGGCAGCTATATCAGATTTTTGGGTTTCTGTCACTTGCGCTGTGTTTGGTTCGCTTAATACAGAATCTTTAGCACTTCTAACTGTAATTTTGGTCCATCGAACAATTAACTGTCCATGAAGTCTAAGTGTCTCACTGATCTGCAATCCATTTCGAGCAGAGGTGATTAAGTTAACAGTTTAATTAATGTTGCTAAGATACAGTTGGAAAGTTGGCCAGTGTGAGTGAGGGACAAACTGACTTTCTGCCATTGAATGAAAAATAATTTGTAAACACTTCCAAAGCATCAACAACATACTTTAAAAAAAATTTAGAGTACCCAATTCATTTTTCTAATTAAGGGGCAATTTAGCATGTTCAATCTACCTATCTTGCACATCTTTGGGTTGTGGGGGTGAAACCCACGCAAACACGGGGAGAATGTGCAAACTCCACACAGACAGTGACCCAGGGCCATGACCGAACCTGGGACCTCAGCGCCGTGAGACTGCAATGCCACCACTGCGCCACCGTGCTGCCTCATTAGCAACATACTTAATTGGAAATTGAGTATTTCCAATTTTCAGCATGTAACTAATTATAAAGGTAAAATAGGAAAGGAAATAGCTGGGAAAAGCTCAAAACGGCACGGTAGCACACTGGTTAGCACTGTTGATTCACAGCGCCAGGGACCCGAATTCGATTCCTGGCTTGGGTCACTGCCTATGTGGAGTCTGCACGTTCTCCCCGTGTCTGCGTGTGTTTCCTCCGGGTACTCCAGTTTGTAATAGATAGAAGAAACAAGCTGAATTCTACAGTCAGCGTCTTCAAGTGGTACTGGTCTTAGTTAATCAGCTGAAACCCCATATTTCAGCCATGGTCTCGATTCCTGATCACAAGCCAACAAACCCTGCTGGAAATTACACACTGAGCGAGGACAGGCTCGAGTTGACGTCTCCTATGTTTTTTTATTAAAAATTTAGAATACCCAATTCATTTTTTCCAATTAAGGGGCAATTTAGAATGGCCAATCCACCTACCCTGCACATCTTTGGGCTGTGGAGGCGAAACCCACGCAAACACGGGGAGAATGTGCAAACTCCACACGACTGTGACCCAGAGCTGGGATAGAACATGGGACATCGGTGCCATTGTCTCCTATGTTTTAATAGTTTGACAACACTCACTGTCTTGGTCCAGTAGAATATGTGACTCATTGCTTTCAGGAAAAGGGATGAGAAAATGTAATCTTTTTTGTTGTTGTCCGAAAGTTATAATTCTAGTCATTTGTTTAGCATTCCATAATCTTATAACCACTTGCATGGTTGTTCCTTGACCTGCGGTTCAAATGTAGGTATTGACCGAATCGACTGTTGCTGTCTGTACCAAAAAAATGAATGTTTGTAGGTGGAAAATATATTTAAGAAACTAATAGTCTCGCCGTGTAAGTCTTGAAATTCCACAAGATATTTATGAAGCAGGTGGACAGCGTGGTGGTGCAGTGATTAGCACTGCAGCCTCACGGCGCCGAGTTCCTAGGTTCGATCCCGGCTCTGGGTCACTGTCCGTGTGGAGTTTGCACATCCCCCCCCCCCTGTTTGCGTGGGCTTTGCCCCCACAACCCAAAACGATGTGCAGGGTAGGTGGATTGGCCATTTTAAATTGCCCCTTAATTGGAAAAAATGAATTGGGTACTCTAAATTTAAAAAAATAAATAAAAATATTTATGAAGCAGACCTGGGGTCAGACGAAGCTTCCACCTGACCAATGGATATACCTCTTCCTAGACCTTGTGTTCAGGAGGGTTTATCAATTTTGGGTGTGTTCATTTATGTTACTGATGAAGTGTCCCCTCAAATGGGGGAAAGAATTGCATTGTTACAAGAATTTGAATGTTGCTGCTGTCTCATTGAGGTGGCATTTCTGACATCAATCAACCAGCAGAATTCCTTTCCTGTCTCATGGCCCTGGGGCGAAACACACGCAAACACAGGGAGAATGTGCAAACTCCACACGGGCAGCACGGTAGCACAGTGGATAGCATTGTGGCTTCACAGCACCAGGGTCCCAGGTTCAATTCTCCGCTGGGTCACTGTCTGCATATTCTTCCCGTGTCTGCGTGGGTTTGCTCCGGGTGCTCCAGTTTCCTCCCACAGTCCAAAGACGTGCAGGTTAGGTGGTTTGGACATGATAAATTGCCCTTAGTGTCCAACAAAGGTTAGGAGGGGTTATTGGATTATGGGGATAGGGTGAAAGTGAGGGCTTAAGTGGGTCGGTGCAGACTTGATGGGCCGAGTGGCCTCCTTCTGCACTGTATTTTCTACGTTATGTTTTATATGTTAATATTAAGGCTGATGATGCTGTGGCAAGAATACTGTCATTTCAAAGTATCATTTGAGTTTCATACTTAATATTTCACTTGCAAACTTCCTATGCAAAATGTAAGAACTTCTTCCCATTTCTTGAGTGTTGAGAATCTCCGGTTCTATCCGTAAGTCATTGTGTAAACCCTTTTTGAGCAAATTTGTGCCAAGGTTGTACTGTATCAATTAACCTACTTCCATGCCCAGTAGTCTACATACTTGTTTTAACCTTCAATAAATAAGCACCTTTCTTCTTGCAGCTTTTGGAGGATAGGGTGGTGCAAAAGAAAGAGATTTTGGAAGACGACAAGATCATGGGATGTGGCAGTTCTAGAGCTAATACTAATTCAGCGAAGAGAACTGTAAAAGGTAAGGTTAGAATATTGTTTACTCACTTTCTGACATAATAACAGCTTTGGGAATCGTTATTTAGACAATATTTCAGACACGTTTAAAACTTTGGCACAATTGATTTTTCAGTGGTATTTTACTGTTTTTAACTCTTGCTTTCCAAACTTCTGGTGGCGGCCATGGAGTGAGAGGTCGCTTATTTGGTAACTCCTGCTCGTGGTGGACTTTTGGGACCTTTTCCCCCGATTTATGGGGGATTTGATTGGTAAAATTGGAGACTGGTGAGGCAGAGAAGAGGGAATCCCACCAGTTTACGGAGTCGTGGACCAGAGGTGGTCTGCAAAGAAGAGATTGTTGGTCGAAGAGGAGAGTGGATCGTGCAGCACAGGAAAACATGGCGGAGGTTGAGGAGCTGGGATTGCCGGCCCAGTGTCAATGGAGCAGCTGGTGGAATTCCTCCAGGAGAGTTTCGCCAAGCAAAGACAGGAGTACCTGGGCCTGATTAAGACGGGGATTGATCGGGTGGAGCAAAGGTTGGAAGCCTAGGGACTGGTGATTCAGAAGGTGGCTGAGCACGAGGACCAGCTAATCGCGATGGCAATGGAGATGGATCTGATGAGGAACCATCAGAAAAGACTAGGAGAAGGTGGAGGATTTGGAGAACAGGTCGCACAGGCAGAATTTGAGGATCGTTGGCCTCTCGGAGGGCATCGAGGGAACGGACGCAGGGGCATTCGTGGCACGTATGTTTGAGAAGCTGCTTGGCAAAGGTGCGTTTGCTCGACCCCTGGAAGTGGACAGGGCGCATAGAGAACCTGCGAAGAAGCTGCAGGTGAATGAGCTGCCGAGGGCGATGGTGGTGCGAATGCACCGGTTCCTGGATAAGGAACAGATCTTGAGGTGGGCCAGGCAGACGAGGATCTGCAAATGGGAAGACACCGAGTTGCGCATTTATTAGGACTTGGGTGTGGAACTGGCCAAAAGACGAGCAAGGTTGCAATCCTGATCAATAAGCGGATGTCATTTGAGGTAGGGAATATAGTGGCGGACTCAGGGGCTCGGTATATCATGGTGAGCGGGAAGCTGGAGGGGATGCCGGTGGTATTAGTGAATATCTGCACACCAAATTGGGACGATGCGGAGTTTATGAGGCAGGTGTTAGGGAAGATCCTGGACCTGAATTGCAGAAGCTGATCATGGGGGGGGGGACTTCAATACAATCATTGATACAAGGTTGAATAGATCGATTTCAAGGACAAGGAGGGTGCCAGCCGTGGCAAAAGAACTAATGGGGGGGGGGGGGGGGGGGGGGGGGGGGGGAATAGACCCATGGAGGTTCAGACGGCCAAGAGCGAAGGAGTTTGCTATTTTTCCCCACGTTCACAAAGTGTACTCCCGGATTGAATTTTTAATTTTAAGCAGGGCTATACTGGCAGGGGTGGTGGATACCGATTATTCGGCGATTGTTGTGTCGGACCATGCCCCACACTGGGTGGATCTATGGGTGAGCAAGGAGGAGGGGGGTCAGTACCCGCAATGGAGATTGGGTGTAGGACTGTTAGCAGATGAGGGGGTGTGCGGGCGGGTGAGGGAGGCCATCCAGAATTATTTGGAGATAAATGATACAGGGGAAGGTTTGGCAGCAACAATGTGGGAAGCGCTGAAGGCAGTGATCGGGGGAAGCTAATTTTGATACGGGCTCATAGGGAGAAGGTGGAGCGGGTAGAGATGGATAAACTGGTTGGGGAGATACTCCAGGTGGACAGAAGGTATTCTGATGCCCCGGAGGCTGTTGAAGGAGCAGCAGAAGCTGCAGATGGAGTTTGGTCTGCTATCCACAGGAAAGGCGGTGGGAGAAGGCAGTGGCAGTTGAGGAAGGCGAGGGGGGGTGGTATGTGAGTATGGTGAGAAGGCCAGTAGGATACTGGGACACCAGCTAAGAAAGAGGGAGGTGGCCAGGGAGATAGGAAGAGTGAAGGACAGAGGGGGGAACACTGTCTTGGACCCAGCAGGGGTGAATGGGGTGTTTAAGGAGTTTTACAGTCGGCTGTATGAGTCGGAGCCCCCAGCTGGGATGTAGGGGACGAGGCAGTTTTTGGAAGGGTTGGAGTTTCCGAAGGTGGAGGAAGAGTTAGTGGAGGGGCTGGGAGCCCCAATCAGGATTGTGGAAGTAGTAGAGACCATGCAGTCAGGCAAGGCCCCGGGACCGGGGTGGCTACCCTGTGGAATTCTACAAGAAGTTCTCTGGGATACTGGGCCCGCTGCTGGTGAAGGCATTTAACAAGGCTAGGGAGCGGGGTGTCCTTCCCTCAACAATGTCGCAGGCTTCAATATCATTGATCCTGAAGCGGGAGAAGGACCAGATTAATACAGATCAATCTCCCTACTGATTGTCGATGCCAAATTGCTGGCCAAAATTCTGGCCTCAAGGATAGAGGACTGTGTTCTGGAGGTGATGGGTAAGACCAGGTGGGGTTTTTTAAAGGCAGGCAGCTAATGGCGAACATTAGAAGGTTCCTAAATCTGATCATGATGCCCTTCGAGGGAGGGAGGCGGAGGTAGTGGTCGCTATGGATGCGGAAAAGGCCTTCGACTGGGTGGAATGAAATTATCTGTGGGAGGTCCTGGGATGATTTGGGTTTGGGCAGGGCTTTATTGACTAGCTTCGGTTGCTATACCAGGCACCAATGACGAGTATGCGGTCGAATCGGCTGAGTTCGGACTACTTTAAATTGCACCGAGGGACAAGGCAAGGATGTCCTTTCTCCCCACTGTTGTTTGCCTTGGCCATAGATCCATTGGCGATGGTGCTGAGAACATCAAAGGACTGGTAGGGGCTAGTCCGGGGGGGATGGAACACAGGGTCTCATTATATGCAGACGACCTACTCCTATACGTTTCATGACCCATTAGGGGGGATGGGGGCGATGCGGACTTGGGGGAATTTGGCCGGTTGTCGGGGTACAAATTGAATATGGGTAAAAGTGAGGTGTTTGTGATCCAGGCGAGGGGGCAGGAGAGGAGAGTGGGGGAGCTGCCGTTTAAAGTAGTGGGAGGGAGTTTCTATAATTTGGGAATTCAGGTGGCACGGGAATGGGAGCAGTTACATCAATTAAATTTGACCTGGCTGGTTGAGCAAACGAAGGAGGACTGTCGGATGTGGGACATGCTCCCGCTGTCACTGGCAGGGAGGGTACAAACCGTAAAAATGATGGTCCTCCCGAGGTTTCTGTTTGTTTTCCAATGCCTCCCTATTTTCATACCAAAGGCCTATTTTAAGAGGGTGAGTAGGTTGATCTCTGGTTCAGTGGCGTGCAGAGGTCTGGTGATGCCCGGGGCAAATTTTGATTGTATGCCCCAAAGACTCAAGTATAAGGCCTAATATACTGAGAAATATTATGAGAAAGGAAAACATTTTGAATATATAAACACAGATGAAACATGAAATAAACGCTTTATTCGATTTTAATATAAATCAATCAAATTTATTAAGTTCTTTTCCCCAAATGATACCTCCTGTCACAAAACACCTGAACTACTTCACTTTTTACATCAGCTGTGAGAAATTCTTTTTCAATGCTTATTAAAGCCAGGTTGGTCAGTCGCTCCTGTGACATAGAAGACCTCAGATATGTTTTTATTAATTTCAGTTTTGAAAATGACCTTTCACAGCTTGCGACTGAAAATGCGATTGTAAGCAGTAATCTGTATGAAACACACAGCGTCAGAAAGACATCCCTCCCATACTGCAGTAAAGACTCCAGAGCATCTTTAGGGTCAGGGGGAACTCTATTCCCTCCAGCTCGAAGGAGCATCACAAAATCAATAATTTTGTCATATAACTGAATTGCAACCACATCATTGTCATTATAATTTGCAAAGTCTGAACATTCCTTTTTTAATTTCTCTCTTTCTTGTTCATCTTCAATCACTCCTGAATTCAAGTTCAGAAGAAAAGTAAATCGGTCACTGAGTCTTTGAAGACGGACACTGCGGTCTTCAATTTCAGTTTTTAATCTGTTCACAATCTCTACCATTACTCTATTCATTTCTTCTTGTGCCGTCAGTCCACTATCTCTTGCTGACTCTCCAGGCATTATTCTTCTTCTCCTTGTTCGTGCAATTGGTATTGCCCAATTTTGACAATATTCATTGGCTAAATCTATTGCATTGTGGATAATTTCGTCATTCTTCAAATTCAAGATATGAATAAGTCCTCTCAGATCACAAGAAGCTTCATGGAACCCCATTTTCGGATCCTGCAAACGTTTTGAGACTTTATCCACTGATAAAACTGAGTACCAAAAATGTAATAAAGCTATAAACGGGAACTGTTGAATAGAGTTCAGTAGCGATCCTGCATCAGATTTAGTTTCCCTTGAAAATTCTCCTTCCAGCTGGTGTTGAAAGCTTGCAATAACGTTGTCACACTCTTCGTGGATTACTTGCACAGCATCATGGCTGGAACTCCATCTTGTGTCACACTGTCTTTTCACAGCCCGAGTGACAAATGATTTTAACACTTCCCAACGAGAAGTAGATGAAGAAAAAAAAGTGGAGTTTTTCTAGAATGCCAAAAAATGTAACAACAACAGGTTGCACCTCACTTGCATGGACACAGGACAAATTGAGGCTGTGGTTCTCGCAGCTCACAAACACAGCTTTTGGGTTAACTTCAAGAATTTTTTGTTGAACACCTCCTCTCACTCCAGCCATAACTGCTGCGTTATCATATGCTTGACCACGACAGTCATTCATGGAAATTTTGTCTTCTTCCAATTTTTCCTGAATTTTATTTACCAGGCTGACTGCATCTTTCTTGTTGACTTGAAAAAATCCCAGAAATGTCTCCTTTATTTCTGCTTTTCTGTTTTCATCAATATGAACTTAACGCAGAATTTCAGAAACCTGATCTTCATGGGCAATATCTGGAGTTGAATCCAGCATTATGCTAAAATATTTTGCGTCCTTAATTTCGGAAATTATATTTTTCTTGACAGTTTCACCAAGAAGATTGATTATTTCGTTTTGAATTCTGTTGGACAAGTAGGTGACACTTTTTGGTTTCTCTTTCCCTCTCTGCAAGTGTTTTGCTAAGATGTCATCATATTTGGCCAAAAGTCTGATTGTTGCTAGAACGTTTCCTGTATTTTCACTGACTGTCTCCCCTGGCTCTGATAACCCAGATATTCCTTCTCCTCCATGTCCACGATAGGCCAGATTCTGTTTTGCCAGACAGGATATAACCTCGACAATCCGTTCAGTTATAGCTTTCCATCTTTTCTTTTCAGCAGACATTTGCTGTTGAAGTTCAGCATCTATCGTAGTTGAATGATGGAGTCGAACTACAAGGTTCAGGTATTCCCTTATGTGAGCTCTATGAGAAGGGCTTTTCTCATGGTCAGGTATTGTTGGATTTAATTTTCTCCAAGTGGAGAAACCGTCTTCCTTTCCAAAGTTTGACACAGACAACAAATGCTCCTTTGAAAACAAAAAGCAAACAAAACTAGCATGCTTTCCGATATGGAGAGTATAACAACCATTTTCTCTCCACAATTTCTCCGTTTGTGGAAACTTTATCAAACCACTGTTTGGAAAATGATCTCCCATCCTTCTCAGCAAATGGACCACTTTTATTCTGATATATTTCAGGGCCATGTTGTAATATTGTCATCTTCAAATGATCTGGAATCGGTTTCTTCAAACAGCCAAAATCGCTTCTTTGCAAAAATATGCAAATATCTTCTTTATTTTCTTCACATGGACCAGCCTCCCCGGACAGGCGCCGGAATGTGGCGACTAGGGGCTTTTCACAGTAACTTCATTGAAGCCTACTCGTGACAATAAGCGATTTTCATTTCATTTCATTTCATTTCATTTAATTTCATTTCATTTCATTTTCATTTCATCCTGACAACGAGACTGAGGAGAGAGAGTATTATGTTCTGACCGAGCTGAATCCGTATCAGAAAAATCCTTCTCTGCACCCACATCATCTTTTATTTCTCCAGGTTCTCCTACTTCTTTACTTCTTTTTATCCATGCATCTAATGCCCCTCTTTGATGGGACTCTTCTTCGACTCTGGCCCTCTTTTTTTTCCTGTTCTGTGCTCCACTCGGTTGTACACAAAATACTCGTAACATTTCATTTTCTATCTCAAAAACCGTAAGACGCATGAGAAAATGGGAAGAAAATGGTAAACAATCGGTCAGTTGCAGACGGATAAACCATATTTCATTTCTTTGTTCCTTCGTATCAAATTATTTCACACTGATTCTCCACTGATAATTTTGTGCAATTTATATCATAGACTTGCAAATTAGTGGTATCTGTATTCAAATATTAGCATGTTAAGGAATAAATGTCTCCTATTCCGAGATTAAATGCCATAGCAGTCCTCTGATCATCCAGGCTTCACTCTTACTACATCCCACGTAAATATTTCATTAAATATCACCAAAAAAACCTATAAAAAACGTAGTTGCACCTGTTCTAGGTAAAAGAACTAATCTAGATGCACAAAAAGCTGAAGAAAAGACGAGTTATGACTCGAGGAAACGCAGGAACGAACAGCCACGTCTGCTTGTTGCTTTTGATGGTTGCACCACGTACATCATGCGCATGCGTGTGGGGGGGATGGGGAGAAGGACCATTTTCTCTAGACAGAAAGGGTACACCATGTTAAAGGAATAAAGGGCTAACAACTGCCTCTGCAGTGTGGTGAGCCTCCAAAAATTGATTTATCACCGCTGAAATTTTAAAATTACTATCTTATTTTCTTCTCTGGGGCAGCACGGTGGCCTAGTGGTTAGCACAACCGCCTCACGGAACTGAGGTCCCAGGTTCGATCCCGGCTCTGGGTCAATGTCCGTGTGGAGTTTGCACATTCTCCCCGTGTCTGCGTTGGTTTCGCCCCCACAACCCAAAAAATGTGCAGAGTAGGTGAATTGGCCATGCTAAATTGCCCCTTAATTGAAAAAAATAATTGGGTAATCTAAATTAAAAAAAAAAAAAAATTTTTAAAAAAGAATTTTTTTTTTTTTTTTTTTTTCCCTTCTCTGATTGGATGCCCCCATCCAATGGATGCCCGGGGCCAATGCACCGTCGGCCCCCCCCCCTCTGCACGCCACTGCTCTGGTTTTGTGTGGGCGGGTAAAACCCCGCGAGTAAAGGAAGTGCTGCTGGAGCGGGGGGGGGGGGGGGGGGGGGCTTCACAGCTCCAGAGTCCCAGGTTCGATTCCGGCTTGGGTCACTGTCTGTGTGGAGTCTGCACATCCTCCCCGTGTGTGCGTGGGTTTCCTCCGGGTACTCCGGTTTCCTCCCACAGTCCAAAGATGTGCAGGTTAGGTGGATTGGCCATGCTAAATTGCCCTTAGAGTCCAAAATTGCCCTTAGTGTTGGGTGGGGTTACTGGGTTATGGGGATAGGGTGGAGGTGTTGACCTTGGGTAGGATGCTCTTTCCAAGAGCCGGTGCAGACTCGATGGGCCGAATGGCCTCCTTCTGCACTGTAAATTCTATGTAAAAACTCATGGAGTGGGAGGAAACTCAGATAGGTGAGCTAAAGCGTAAATGGGAAGATGAGCTGGGAGGTGAGCTAGAGGCGGGTCTGTGGGATGATGCTCTGAGCAGAGTCAACACGTCCTCATCATGTGCCAGGCTCAGCCTGATACAATTCAAGGTGGTTCACTGCGCACACATGACGGTGGGCAAGTTGTTTGGGATAGAGGACAAGTGTGTGAGGTGCACGGGAGGGCCAGCAAACCATGTCCAGATGTTTTGGGCATGCCCGAAGCTTAGGGGTACTGGCAGGGATTTGCAGATGTCATGTCCATGATACTAAAAGCAAGGGTGGTGCTGAGTACAGAGGGGGCGATTTTCGGTGTGTCGGAAGATCCAGGAGGCCAGGGGGGCGAGAGAGACTGCCTTTGCCTCCTTCGCAGCCCGGAGACGGATCTTATTAGCATAGAGGGACTCGAAGCCCCTGAAATCCAGGGTTTGGGTTAGTGACATGGCTGGGTTTCTCAGTTCGCCCTGAGAGGATCAACGTTGGGGTTCGTCAGGAGGTGGCAGCCGTTTATCGACTTCTTTGGAGAAAACTAAACTGTCTGCAGATTCAATAGGGAGGTGGTTAAGGGGTAGGGGGGGAGTTAGGCTATTTTGTAGGCGGGAACAAAGATGGAGGGATGTGTTACACACTGAACTATGTGTACATTTGTTCTAAATGCCTCAATAAAATGTTTTTTTTTTAAATGCTCTTGCTTTCCTTATGCCAGTTTTTCCTTTATTGTATATTGTGACTGTGACCTCCAGCTGCACCAGTACAGTCCTTTCATCTCCTTGTGCAATGCATATTTTTATTTTTGTGGTTACGTGATCTCTGTAGAGGATTTCTTGACACATCACTGATCCTTGCAAAATTAATTCTCCTAGGATAGCCTTGTCCAACCCTTTTCGCTTGTCCAATCCTTTTTGGATATTCTTCTCCTTCAATGGGCCGAGGAACAAATTTGGTGTGTCTGTGTGTATATATAAGCATGTATAAGTGTAACCTGAAACTGGGTGTAAGGCAGATTTGCACTCAGCCCCACACACTCACTCATCTGTCTCTTGTACTCCCCCATATATACGCACACACAACACAGAGGGGAAAGGGTAGTTGAAAGGGAAAAAATATATAAATAAAAATCAAAGGATATAAGATCTTTGATGCACTGGGATGACTTCCAGTCAATGTCTTCCTGAAGTTCAGGCTATCATTTTGGTATTTTTTCCTTCTAGACTTGAGTCAGTTTTCTCCTGCAAAGTTGACTACCTTCTCTGCAGACTCAGAATCATTTCAGGCTCACAGCAAAAGATGTGCCAAGCGCTCACCGCTTTCAGAACAATAAAGCAGTTCCTTCATCTTGGCAATCAGAAGATAGAGAGAGAGAGAGAGAAATAGTTCCTTTCACTTCTATGGTCTAAACACTTCTAAGTTCCCTTGGAAAGCATCACTCAGGAACCAATCACTGACCGTTGTCAGGCAGAACACTATCTGGCCAACCTGCCCAGAGACCAACCATCCAGAGGCCTCCTCCTGGGGGCACCCTCCCCTAAGTGCTGTTATGCCTAGTTCCGTTTGTGGAAACCAGTGCTAAATGACACGATGGCAAGGTCTCCCAGGCACAGGTGTTCAATCCTGTGCCTTGGGATACTCCGGCGCAGACATATTCATGAAGTTAATGGCTCACTAGGGCAGCACGGTGGCGCAGTGGGTTATCCCTGCTGCCTCACGGCGCCGAGGTCCCAGGTTCGATCCCGGCCCTGGGTCACTGTCCGTGTGGAGTTTGCACATTCTCCCCGTGTCTGCGTGGGTCTCGCCCCCACAACTCAAAAAAGATGTGCAGAGTAGGTGGATTGGCCATGCTAAATTGCCCCTTAATTGGAAAAAATTAATTGGGTACTCTAAATTTATAAAAAAAAAGTTAATGGCTCACTTAAATATGCAAATCTGGATCCCGCTCAGTGAAGACAGGTTACAGGTTGCAGCATCTCGCAAGATCTCGTTAGATCTCGCAGGCATTCCGAGCATTGTAAATCTTGCGGAAGAGCTCTCGTGAGATTTAATGGCCTCGTTGCGTCACCAGGTCGGGCGCAATGAGGCTGTTCAATCGGGCCCTCCGTCTCCATTCCTAGCGATGGGCTATCTACAATATTCATTATAATCCCACCGACTCCCGCAGCTATCTCGGCTACACTTCCTCACACCTTTCCTCCTATAAGGACCTGGTTCCATTTTCCCAGTTTGTCCATTGCATCTGTTCCGATGAAACAACCTTTCACAACAGTGCTTCTGATATGTCTTCCTTTTTCCTCAACTGAGGATTTCCCACCCTCACACTGTGGTTGAAAGGACACCCAGAGTTGACACAGTTGTCCGACCCATTTCCCAAACTTCATCTCTACCCCTTCCCCTCCCTCATAGAGCCGCAGTAAGGTAATAATAATCTTTATTGTCACAAGTAGGTTTACATTAACACTGCAATGAAGTTACTGTGAAAAGCCTCTCGTTGCCACATTCCAGCACCTGTTCGGGTACACAGAGGGAGAATTCAGAATGTCCAATTCACCCAACAGCACGTCTTTCGGGACTTGTGGGAGGAAACCGGAGCATCCGGAGGAAACCCACCCAGACACAGGGAGAACGTGCAGACTCCACACAGACAGTGATCCAAGCTGGGAATCAAACCTGGGACCCTGGAGCTGTGAAGTAACAATGCTACCCACTGTGCTTCTGTGCTGCCCACATCACTCATCCTCAATTTACACCTCACCAGTCTCTACATTTAAAGGAATATTCTCTGCTATTTCCATCTCCTCCAGCATGATGTCACCACCAAATCCATCCCCTTCCCCTGAAGGGACTGTTCCCTCTGGGGCACCCTGGTCCATTACTCAATTATTCCCAACATCCCATCCCCTTTCCTTGGCACCTTCCCATGTAATCTCAGCAGGTGTAATTCCCACTTCCACTGGATTGATGATCCTCTTTTGGTCTTTCTGGGGTGGGTCCTTGGGATGGAGATACCACAGGCAAACCATAAACCTTCTGATATTCAGCTTTTTTGTAGAACTACAAGGTAAATTTAGTGATACTGCACTCCTGATACAGGGATATACTCGAAGGAAAGCAGGTTCACAAACTGGGGCAATTATTGTAAGTTCATTTGCTTACATATGTAGCTCCTCACCAGTAGCTTTGGTGTTGAGGCTTCCCGAATGGAGATTGAAAGTCCACTGTTGTATCCCCATTTGTACTGGCCGTGTATGCAGGTTATTTATTTACATTGTCAGCTCAGGGGTCACTTAAAATAGGCGCGATCGTTCCTCCAGACAGCATGGAGCTAACTACAAATTAGCATTGAGTTGCATGTTCTTCATGAGTGGAATATCTACATGACTAAAACGTATCATTTTGTGTGTTTAAATCTAGTTTCTAACTTTCCCCAAAATAGCACAGTACCAACCTCCCCAAAATGGTCCACAATGTACCTAGTGATTATGGTTTCATTCATCATTTTTCCACACACGCATGCAGCAAGATCCTTGACTCTCCCTCATGGGTTTGCTATGCCATGTTTTATTTCTTCCAAGTGGTCAAAGTTTATAACATTTGAAATTGCACAAATCAAAGATATTCAAACTTTTTTCCCAAATATTTACACATTCCCGGAAACTGCAACAAGTGTGTGACTGTCTGACTGATTGTGTGTGAGTCGGTGTCTGTCTGTCTGTCTGTGTGTGAGAGACTGTGTCTGACTGACTGTGTGTGAGTCGGTGTCTGTCTGTGTGTGTCTGTGTGTGTGAGACTGTGTCTGACTGTGTGTGAGTCGGTGTCTGTTTGTGTGTGTGAGAGACTGTGTCTGACTGACTGTGAGTCTGTGTGTGTGTGAGACTGTGTCTGACTGACTGTGTGTGAGTCAGTGTCTGTGTGTGTGAGTCAGTGTCTGACTGACTGTGTGAGTCGGTGTCTGTCTGTGTGTGTGAGACTGTGTCTGACTGACTGTGTGTGAGTCAGTCAGTCACCATGTCCATGAGGCAGTAAGGAAGGTTTGTTTGCGTGTAGCTGCTAACATTTCACAGGAACTGAAAGGTTTTACAACTTAAGGAAAGGTCACAAGTAAACTTGGGAAAGGTTATTAAATGTTATTTGACCCAAGAGTGGGGGCAATAGGGAACATGGAAGATTTTTATATTTTATATTTTGAAGATGATTAAGTTCAGAGAAAAGTTGTGAACAATGATTTGAAAGACAAAAATGAAAAAACATATTGAGGCTAGAAACTATGCCAGGAGAGTGGCCATGTAAGAATCTTGAAGAGAATGCTGTGCTGGGACAGAACTGTGAAAGAGGCAAAGTAAAGATCTCCAGAGAAGCGTTTGTTTTTCCAGAAAGCAGGGTTTTGTTTAAAGCCTTGGATTTCCACAGCCCAGTGAGAGTGAGAGAGAAGCTCTGTGAAAGACATCCCCTATAGCAACAGTGAGTTGTGCCTTGTAAGATTACTGGAATTAAATATCTATAAGAACTATTCCCTAAAAGGGGTGTGTATTTGAGTTTAACCCAAGTAAATCTCTTTTGTAATGTAAGACTAATTTTAACTGTGTTAAGTGTACTCTTGTGTGTCTAAGATTCATTTTCTTTTATTAATAAATGTTTTAATTTACTATTTAAAATCTCAAAGTGTAATTGGAATTTGTAATACCTGATTTCAGCACGGATATCTTCTCATAGTAAAATACAAATAGAAAACCATTGTGATAGCTTGCCTAGCTTCTCTTTGGGATTTGGTAAGCATCTGCCAGATCAAAATACCGCCCACATTACCAAAAGGACAAAAATACTAGCAGTGCAATCAGTGGCGGACTGGGTCTAAAAATATTGGTTGCCAGGAGACAAAGGGGGCCCACCCACAACTACAATGCTATCATTTAATTTTCATAACGAATAAATAAAATTTTCAATAAATACATATGGAAAAAAGGGTACAATTAAAATTATTGTGGAAAAAATGTGTATTTCTTAGTAATTACAATGTACATGTACTGTACATATTACTGGCAGTAGATACCAAATGTAAACACAGAATGTTATAATTGAATTTTTTTTAAATTTTTTTTTTATTTTAAGTAATTGGTTGATATTTTTAAATAGTTTACTGCACAATTTACACATTAACAGATAGTTCAGAAGCACAATAGAGCATTGCATGCAGTCCACTATATTAAGAGCAATCGTTTGTGTTCGCTAGATGATTGTGCGAATCTGCCAACAATTGCTTCTGCATCCAATTCATCTAACAATTCCTTTTCAATGGATAGCAACATGTATGATTCCAATTTTTCCTCAGATAGCGAATTTCTTAACCTTGTCTTTATGATCTTTAGCTTTGAAAATGTCCTCTCACATTGGACTTGAGTAACTGATAGTGTGCAGATGACTTTATAAAGTTCATAAAGGTTATCATATGCCTTGTCATGAAGTCTGTTGGATGCCAGAATTTTTAGTTCACACGATGGGCAAGTGCTGCAAATTTTACAATTGTTGCAACTGGAATCCATATTCTCACCATCATTAAGCAATAGCTTTAATACATCAAAGTTTGAAGCAAAAGAAAACAATTCCAATATTACTTGATCTTTGCTGATTTGTGGAAACAGCTTAATAATACCTTCCAATGCTTCATCTTCAAGGCCCTTCTCTGCAATAGTTTTAAACTTTGCTGGGTCCAAGCAGGACAAATCTTTATGCAACTGTTTGTGTTGTACAAAGCGTGATTCTAGTGACTGGACAATGCGATCCATTATTAGGTTAAAAACATTTACTCAAAAATCAGCTAGAGAATCTGAGGAATTTCTTTCATCATCAATAAGCTCATCTGCCATTCTTTTCTTCTTCCTCTGCCTCTTAACTGGCAATGCTGTTTCCAATGCATCAATTTCCAATGTTTGATTTTCATCCATATTCATCTGTGAAATCCTGTCATTACATTTATTTACAAATTCCAAAGCCTTGCTGTGAACGTTATCAAATGTTCTTGTCTGTTCCTTCAACTTTGTTGTAGCTGAATCTACCAAACTCCATGTAGTAAACATATCTAAACCACTTGTCTGTAGATAACTTGATAACGGGGTTGTAGTTTCAAATATATACAAGTAAATGCTGTCAATATGGTTTCAAACTTTAGAAGACTTTGAAGTAAAACATTTGCTTCATGTTTTGTTTTTGCATCAAACTTTTCTGAATCTTGTATCATTGATAAGCATGTCAATAGATTTACGAAAGTACTGGCAGCGGCATCATCAAAACGTCCAAATATAGTTGTTGCTGCATTGGATTTTCCTGACCATCTGGTCTCACCAATTAGCTTTAATCGTTTCATTTTTTCTTGTCCTAGATGTTTTCCAACAACTTCTATCCATACAGCCATTCTCTTGTATGATGCTTTCACAAAAGTTGCTATATTCTGGAGCAAATTGAAAAAAGAAACTGCAGGCACACAACACTTTGTTGTTTCAGTTATCACCAAATTCAAGACATGAGCATAGCACCATATATGAACATGTTGATCAGCCACATCAGCAATTTTACTTTGTAAACCATTATACTGGCCATGGTAGCTTGCAGCGCCATCTGTGCTATCAGATAAACATTTTTGGGGGTCAATTTTAAGATGCTGTAATGTTTCAATCAATAGATCAAAAAGTCCCTGTCCTGTACCATCATTACTTGGCACAAATGAAAGTAGTCGCTCACAGATAATACCTTTAAGCACATACCAAATAATAATGCTAAACTGATCGATGAATGAATTATCTTGTGTTGAATCAACCTGAAGAGAATAATATTTTGCTTGAGAAACTTCATGACTAATTCTTTCTTGTATCATATTCTTCATAATTTTGATTAACATGTTTATAGTTGTTTTACTCAGGTATGTAACAAGTGTACCACGGCCTTTACTTTGAGCCTTTCCTTGTTGCTCTAATCGTTTGATTCTTTGTTTAGAACATAAGAACATAAGAACTAGGAGCAGGAGTAGGCCATCTGGCCCCTCGAGCCTGCTCCGCCATTCAATTAGATCATGGCTGATCTTTTGTGGACTCAGCACCACTTTCCGGCCCGAACACCATAACCCTTAATCCCTTTATTCTTCAAAAAACTATCTATCTTTACCTTAAAAACATGTAATGAAGGATCCTCAACTGCTTCACTGGGCAAGGAATTCCATAGATTCACAACCCTTTGGGTGAATAAGTTCCTCCTAAACTCAGTTCTAAATCTACTTCCCCTTATTTTGAGGCTATGCCCCCTAGTTCTGCTGTCACCCGCCAGTGGAAACAACCTGCCCGCATCTATCCTATCTATTCCCTTCATAATTTTAAATGTTTCTATAAGATCCCCCCTCATCCTTCTAAATTCCAACGAGTACAGTCCCAGTCTACTCAACCTTTCCTCATAATCCAACCCCTTCAGCTCTGGGATTAACCTAGTGAATCTCCTCTGCACACCCTCCAGTGCCAGTACGTCCTTTCTCAAGTAAGGAGACCAAAACTGAACACAATACTCCAGGTGTGGCCGCACTAACACCTTATACAATTGCAACATAACCTCCCTAGTCTTAAACTCCATCCCTCTAGCAATGAAGGACAAAATTCCATTTGCCTTCTTAATCACCTGTTGCACTTGTAAACCAACCTTCTGTGACTCATGCACTAGCACACCCAAGTCTCTCTGAACAGCGGCATGCTTTAATATTTTATCGTTTAAATAATAATCCCGTTTGCTGTTATTCCTACCAAAATGGATAACCTCACATTTGTCAACATTGTATTCCATCTGCCAGACCCGAGCCCATTCACTTAACCTATCCAAATCCCTCTGCAGAATTCCAGTATCCTCTGCACTTTTCGCTTTACCACTCATCTTAGTGTCATCTGCAAACTTGGACACATTGCCCTTGGTCCCCAACTCCAAATCATCTATGTAAATTGTGAACAATTGTGGGCCCAACACGGATCCCTGAGGGACACCACTAGCTACTGATTGCCAACCAGAGAAACACCCATTTATCCCAACTCTTTGCTTTCTATTAATTAACCAATCCTCTATCCATGCTACTACTTTACCCTTAATGCCATGCATCTTTATCTTATGCAGCAACCTTTTGTGTGGCACCTTGTCAAAGGCTTTCTGGAAATCCAGATATACCACATCCATCGGCTCCCCGTTATCTACTGCACTGGTAATGTCCTCAAAAAATTCCACTAAATTAGTTAGGCATGACCTGCCTTTAACGAACCCATGCTGCGTCTGCCCAATGGGACAATTTCTATCCAGATGCCTCGCAATTTCTTCCTTGATGATAGATTCCAGCATCTTCCCTATTACCGAAGTTAAACTCACTGGCCTATAATTTCCTGCTTTCTGCCTACCTCCTTTTTTAAACAGTGGCGTCACGTTTGCTAATTTCCAATCCACCGGGACCACCCCAGAGTCTAGTGAATTTCGGTAAATTATCACTAGTGCATCTGCAATTTCCCTAGCCATCTCTTTTAGCACTCTGGGATGCATTCCATCAGGGCCAGGAGACTTGTCTACCTTTAGCCCCATTAGCTTGCCCATCACTCCCTCCTTAGTGATAACAATCCTCTCAAGGTCCTCACCTGTCATAGCCTCATTTCTATCAGTCGCTGGCATGTTATTTGTGTCTTCCACTGTGAAGACCGACCCAAAAAACCTGTTCAGTTCCTCAGCCATTTCCTCATTTCCCATTATTAAAACTCCTTTCTCATCCTCTAAAGGACCAATATTTACCTTAGCCACTCTTTTTTGTCTTATATATTTGTAAAAACTTTTACTGTCTGTTTTTATATTCTGAGCAAGTTTACTCTCATACTCTATCTTACTCTTCTTTATAGCTTTTTTAGTAGCTTTCTGTTGCCCCCTAAAGATTTCCCAGTCCTCTAATCTCCCAGCAATCTTTGCCACTTTATATGCTTTTTCCTTCAATTTGATGCTCTCCCTTATTTCCTTAGATATCCACGGTCGATTTTCCCTCTTTCTTCCGTCCTTCCTTTTTGTTGGTATTTAGACTTGTTTTGCACTGCAGAAACGTGAGCTGCCATAATGGGGTCATATTTTGCCATCAACTGCACTGTAGCTAAAAAATTGCCATGATTCAGAACCTCATTATCTAGAGTGTAGGTCGATTCATTTCTGTGACCTCGAAAAGGAAGTGCTTGCTTGCCTAACATCTTTATGATGTCTGTAATCCTCATGACAATACTTCTCTGCTTCAATACTTCTTCTTTCCTTTTAATTAGTGATGCTGCAAAAAATGTATCTAAGGTGCCATCATTAACCACACTGATATATTGCTGAGCATTTCTGACACGTGTTGTTGTCGATTCATGTAAAGTCAAGCTCTGCCTAATACGCCTGTAGTCACTAAAGCCACGTACAAAGGGTGATGGATTACAAGTGTTGGGAAACTCAAAGGCTAAGCAGTATGAACAATATAAGCATCTATTTTCTTTGTTATATGTTAGCCATTTTCTTGGGACTGAGTCATTCATAATTTTCCTCTCATACAAACGAGCATCAAATAGCAGATCATAAGTGGCTGAAGTGGATGTTCAGCAAAAAACTGTTTTAGCTTTGCTCGTGATGGATATTGGAAGATTCCAGTAATTGATCTTTCATTTTCTTGCGTAGGTTCATTTACAGGATGTGCTTCAGAAACCAAGTCATTTATGCTTGAAGGAATATCTGATTCCCTGTCACTAGTTGAAGCTATGTCTTCAGATGTTGCAAATACAGGCAGTACAGATACCGGAACAAAGAAGCCAGAAGAAATATTGGGCCTGGGTTGATTAGTAATGGATGCACTTGTATTTATCTCTACATTCAAAGTAGCTCTTCTCTGTTCTTGTAACTCGCATGTCATTGCATCATCACTATGAGCATTGTTTCTTGCTTCTTGATTATTTGTTGCAGAACTGGATATTGATGTGGATTGTGCTTGTGGTATTATAAACTCTGTAATAAGCCTGCATCGCTTGGCTGATTCTTTTCTTTCTGCTTCTTTTTGTTCTTTGCGTTTTAGTGACCCAGATTTATGCTTTTTCTTTTCCATGCTGGTAGGGGTAATATTCCTGAAATAAAAACTTAATTAAAAATAGCCCACATTGGGAAAAATGAATATTGATGATTGCAAGAATAACTTGAAGGAACGCCAGATAAACCCTTACTTGATAAAAAATATAAAATAACTTACTTACACTTCAATAGGCTATGTTCATTAGTCAATACTACTGTGGCTATGCAGCTTCAGAAGAGGAGACAATCCACTGTCCAGTGTTCACACCAGCAAGCAACTGAGCCAACTGTTGAAACTTAGAAGTTTGGTCTGACTATAGTAAGACATTAAGAATGGTCCCACGACCAAAGTTAACATGTCCAGTTTGATACCAGTGTAGTGTTACAAGTCGCAACCCTTTGAGTTTACCGATCATGGCTTATCACTTCAATATCTTTGACCTCATGATTCACGGTCAAAGGTACCGCTTCTCCTTTTCGGTGACCTCACGACCCTATGTACTGCTTGATATCCTTTCAAGTTGCCGACCATCTCAAATCACGAATTGTAACTTTATCTTTAAATTCACACACTCTTGCTGAAAACATGGAATTTCCTTTATTATGCCTGACCCGGGCCCCCCTATTCCACATCCTTCCACTACCTCCCCTGCTCCGTTCCTTTTCATGCACTGCTTATTTGTGTCCTGTTCTCTTTTTTTTCTTATTCCTTTTTATTACTAAAACAGTTGTCTGTGTTTGTTTCTTTATTGCATTTTTATTTGATATAGGGGGCCCACTTCATCAGGAGCCCACTCGCCATCGGGCAAGCTGACACCCTGGCCAGTCCGCCACTGAGTGCAATACCATACAGGGATAGAAACCTAGATAAGCAAATACAGAAAAATACAGATTACAGAATTGATTGGACACTTTGCTCAAGTTATGGATAAAAGAAGAAAGATCTAAACTTTGGCCATTGCCAGTCAAGTTCTTCTAGACTTCTATAAGTGGGGTGTGTCCTCTTCGAAGGACAGAACATATTAGTTACCAGATAAATAGATCCCTAATTGTGTGAATTCCTTAGTAAGTTAATTGGTTTGGAGCCTCTTAATTATGACCTTCTGCATTTATTGATTCTTGAAGCTTGAACCAACTGTGCATTAACTATTATTTCACAAAAGGGCTCGTTTTGAATAAAGAGTATGAATTAATTCCATTTTATGTTTGTTTTATGTATTCTAGAACATCACTGCACAGCTGGAACAGGTAAGAAAGAATGTCATTGATTTTTTTGACCTGCTTACATGAAAATCAGATTTATATTGGTTTCACTTATTTATATTTAACTGTGGTCACCATTTAAACAGTGGGGTAAATTCAGCAAGAATGCACAGCTGCACGTAACATTGCCAGTTTACAGCACCAGGATTGATGCTCGATGTTTATAGCAGTCTCTAGTCCATGCCCCTTTCTAATGACAATTCAAACTGGAGTACAGTCTTGCTGAACAATTATTTTTCGACTGGAGCCTTAACAAACATAGATAAATGTGTGCTACCTAAGGGGAGTACCACGTTTAATCATTTATGTTGCCCATTTGGAGCATTTCCATGTTATAGTGGAACAGTCAGCGAGAGCATAAAAATCCTGTGAATTAGTTCATGGCAAGTGGATGTCACTGACAGGGTGATATTTATTACACTGTTTCTCCTGCCAATGTAAAATGAAAGCAGTTAATGTCTGGACTACACACAAAATATAATTCTGTTCCAGGAAAACAGGATGATAGCCATAGCACATTTTGTAGTGAGTAATTGGGACAGACTTGGATCATTGGGACCTCTGCTCTTTCTGCTCCTTTTGGTTTTTCTAAATCACTTGGATGAGGAAGTGGAAGGGTGGGTCAGTAAGTTTGCCGATGACATGAAGGTTGGTGGAGTTGTAGATAGTGTTGAGGGCTGCTGCTGGTTACAATAGGACATCGACAGGATGCAGAGCTGGGCTGAGAAGTGGCAGATGGAGTTTAACCTAGATAAATGTGAAGTGATTCATTTTGGAAGGTCGAATTTGAATGCTGAATACAGGGTTAAAGGCAGGATTCTTGGAAGTGTGGAGGAACAGAGGGATCCTGGGGTCCACGTACATAGATCCCTTAAAGGTTGATAGGGTTGTTTACAAGGCATATGGTGTGTTGGCTTTCATGAAAATGAAAATTGCTTATTGTCACGAGTAGGCTTCAAATGAAGTCACTGTGAAAAGCCCCTAGTCGCCACATTCCAGCCTGTCCGGGGAGGCTGTTACGGGAATCGAACCATGCTGCTGGCCTGCTTGGTCTGCTTTCAAAGCCAGCAATTTAGCATTGTGCTAAACAGCCCCTAACAGGAGGATTGAGTTTAAGAGCCGTGAGGTTTTGCTGCAGCTTTATAAAACCCTGGCTAGACCACACTTGGAATATTGTGTCCAGTCCTGGTTGCCTCATTATAGGAAGGATGTGGATGCTTTGGAGAGGGTGCAGAGGAGATTTACCAGAATGCTGCCTGGACTAGAGGGCATATTTTATGAAGAAAGGTTGAGGGAAAAGCTAGGGCTTTTCTCACTGGAGCGAAGAAGGAAGAGAGGTGACTTGATAGATGTGTACAAGGTGATGAGAGGCATGGATAGAGTGGATAGCCAGAAACTTTTCCCCAGGGCGGAGATGTTTGTCACGAGGGGACATAATTTTAAGGTGATTTGCGGAAGGTATAGGGGAGATGTCTGGGGTAGGTTCTTTACACAGAGAGTGGTGGGTGCGTGGAAAGCACAGCCAGCGGAAGTGGTGAAGTCAGAGTCATTAGGGACATATAATTGACTCTAAGACAGGCATGTGGACAGCAGCAAATTGAAATGGTGTAGGCTAGGTTGATCTTAGATTAGGATAAATGGTCGGCACAACATCTTAGGCCGAAGGGCCTGTACTGTTCAATGATCTATAACCTAACTGAAATTTGAACAGACGGCGGCACAGTGGTTAGCACCGCTGCCTCACAGCGCTGACGACCCGGGTTCGATACCTGCCCGTATGGGGTTTGCACATTCTCCCCGTGTCTGCGTGGGTCTCACTCCCACAACCCACAAATGTGCAGGAGTAGGTGGATTGGCCACGCAAAACTGCCCCATAATTGGAAGGAAAGAAATTAGGTATTCTAAATTTATTTTTAATTTGAAAAGGAGAAACGTAATGCAAATACTAACATTCAATATTGATGGGGATGAGTTTGAGTGCAGTTGCATACAACTTGTGGGGAATGATTGCGAACAGAACATCCAAATGAATCAATACCACAGCTCTAAACCCTGTAGGTCCTCACCACCCCACACCCAGTTTAGACCAGTATTCTCATTTCCCTGTTTTACTGGTTTTCCATTTTAAAGTATGCACCAGTTCAGTCCAGTATTCTTATGTCCCTGTTTAACTGGTTTTCCATTTTAAAGTATAAAACATCAGTACAGACTAATATTCTTATTTCCCTGTTTTACTGGATTTCCATTTTAAAGTATACAACACCAGTTCAGGCCAGTATTCTTATTTCCCAATTTTCCTTCTGGGCTAGTTTCCCAGCAAAGGTGTTGGTGAATTATATTGAGTCTAAACCAGAACTTTGATGCAACTGAAGTGGAGTTAAGGCCGATGATCAGCAAGGTCACGTTGAGTGGAACTGGCTTGACACCCAGATGATCTACTCCTGCTCCTATTTCTCATGTTCTTTTGTTCTTCAGTGGCTTACTAAACCTGGTAAGAGTTGACGACATTCAAGAAGCTTGACATCATCCAGGTCAAAGCAACTTGCTTGATTAGAACCCCTTCCGCAAACATTCAATTCCTCCACCACTGATGCATAGTGACGGCCGTATGTACCATCCACTGTGTGTAGTACAGGAACTCAGTAATGTTCCTTAGACAGCACCTTCCAAGCCTGCAATCACTACCATCTAAAAGGACAAGGGCAGCAGATACCTGGGAACACCACCACCTGGAGGTTCCCTCCGTTAGGGAGAGGTGGTGGCATAGTGGTATTGTCACTGGACAAGAATTCCAGAGACCCAGGATAATACTCTGGGGACCCAGGGTTCAATCCCACCATGAAAGTGCAATTGAATTCAATAAAAATCTGGAACTAAAAAGTCTAATGACGACCATGAGACCATTGTCATTTTTTTTTAAAAACCATCTGGTTCACTCATAGAACATAGAACATAGAACAGTACAGCACAGAACAGGCCCTTCGGCCCTCAATGTTGTGCCGAACAATGATCACCCTACTCAAACCCACGTATCCACCCTATATCCGTAACCCAACAACCCCCCCAAACCTTTACTTTTTAGGACACTACGGGCAATTTAGCATGGCCAATCCACCTAACCAGCACATCTTTGGACTCATGTCCTTTAGGGAAGGAAATCTGCAGTTCTTACCTGGTCTGGCCTACATGTGACTCCAAACCCACAGCAATGTGGTTGACTCCTAAATGCCCTCAGGGATGGGCAATAAATGCTGACCCAGTCAGCGATGCCCACATCCCATGAATGAATTTTTTAAAAAACACACTCACCATTATGACTTGAAAATATATTGCTATCCCTTTACTGTCGCTGGGTCACCAGCCCCAATAGCTGCCAAAGGCTATTAATTAATGCCTTTTTGATTATTTCTCCCTCGAGAGGGATGATTAGCTCCTTTGACTAGTGTGTAGCTCTGAATAACACCAACAGCAGACGCTCAATTCTTGTTCCAGCTGAAGTATACTTGGGACCTGCCTCCTCGCCCTTCCCCTGAGCATGGAATGCAATGACAAACCACCACAAAGCTGATGGGAAATTGGTTCAGGATGAAGCCTCAATGAACAACGGTCTGAGGATCTGCCTTCAGTCAGAGCACATCTACCATACCATAACAAATCCCCTTTGAAGGTTTCTATACCTTTTTAAGGCAAAGTTAGAGTTTAGGCCACAATCCGATCAGCCATAATCTTATCAAAAGGCAGAACAGGCTCTAGGGACCAAAAGGCCTACTCCTACTCCTAATTCATATGTACATCTTTATGTTTAGTAACAGCAGTCGGGTGGAAGCCCCAGAAAAGGCAGAAGCAACTTGCAACTGAACCTTTTTTATTTGTGTGTATTTCTCCTCACAGTCATTAAGGCTGCCATTCTCATTCAGAGGTGGTACCGTCAATATGTTGCCCGGTTAGAGGTTCGCAGGCGGTGCACGTGGACTATTTTTCAGTCTATTGAATATGCAGGTGAACAGGATCAGATCAAGGTAAGGATGAACAGACGTGAATGATGCCACACTATATATCACGAGAATCAACTCTTTTCACCTCTAAGCCTCCGACAAAAGCCACGAGTTAATGAAAACATTCTACCGTGTTCATACAAGATGAGGGTTTCTAAGCGACATTGTAAAAGGGAAATAAATTTCAGTCACAAGGCTGGACTGTGATGATCTCCACTTAAGAATTAAATTGTAGAATTATTGGTGTAGAAGCAGACAATTCAGCCCATTAACCTCCAATTAGCTCTTCCGATCCATTTAAGCTGGTCTACTACAGACAGAAACTGAAAGACAAACGCACAATGGACTTCTGCAGAATTCAAGCCAACACCACAATCCATGAGGTGAATTAATCCTGGTCAGGGCCAAAAACCTGGTTCAAAAAATTAATTGAGGCACTAATAAATCTAATCAGGAATTCAGGAGAAACTTTGTTACTGTGGTCAGAATAATTAAATTGCTACCGCAAGGAATAGTGGAGATGACTTGCATAAGTGGGAAGTTTGGCAGAAAGAAATGGAAGATTATGGGCAGCACGGTGGCGCAGTGGTTAACACTGCTGCCTCGCAGCACTGAGGACCCAGGTTCGATCCCGGCCCCGGGTCACTGTCCGTGTGGAGTTTGCACATACTCCCCGTGTCTGCGTGGGTCTCACCCGCACAACCCAAAGATATATAGGGTCGATGGATTGACCATGCTAAATTGCCCCTTAATTGGGAAAAAAACAATTTTTAAAGAAAGAATGGAAGATTATGTTAATATAGTTGGGATAACAAGGGTGGCACTTGAAGCTTCTTGATTCAAAGACAAAAATGTGACTGAAACACAAATGACACTGGTGGCCGTACTAACGTAAGATATAACACTACCAGATATAGAAACATAGAACAGTACAGCACAGAACAGGCCCTTCGGCCCTCAATGCTGTGCCGAGCCATGATCACCCTACTCAAACCCACGTATCCACCCTATACCCGTAACCCAACAACCCCCCCCCTTAACCTTACTTTTATTAGGACACTACGGGCAATTTATCACGGCCAATCCACCTAACCCGCACATCTTTGGACTGTGGGAGGAAACCGGAGCACCCGGAGGAAACCCACGCACACAGGGGGAGGACATGCAGACTCCACACAGACAGTGACCCAGGGCACAGATTCCACCAACCGTTCATTTAAAAAGTTCAGTGCAAAATCGATCAAGTTTTGATTTTCAGTTTGTGCTGAAATAGTTGTCCTCACTGAGTGGCTGTAGATTTGCGAGGGATTCTGTTCCTGTTTGATGTCTAGCATTGCCTTCTGGAAGTGCATATGTGTCAGCATCAGGTGAGAGCAAGTTCAGGTTCAAATGCAATCTTCCTTTTGATTGGACAGTCGCATATTGAAATACCCACTTGGATGAGGCTTTGCTGTTTTAAGTGTTGTTCACCTGTGTTCATTAGGCCAGGCATGATCCATGCTTACTTTACAACTGATGCTGCTATTCTCATTCATTACCCCTTTTCCAGTCTCAATCATTACCCCTTTTCGAGTCGCAGTTGATGTTTATTCCTGTTTTACAGCTCCACAACTTCTTCAGTTATTTGATGGATCACTTTACTCCAGCTTCTGGCAACGAATGTAAGTTATTTAAAATTGCTGCTAATTAGATCAATGTGCCATCAAATGTTTTCCTGGGATGGAATCCACAACAACTGGGATCTTTAGTAAGAATGAATGAAAACAAATATATTTTCTGCTTCACTGTTCAGGGTATAATATCTAATACTGTAGCTTATTTCATCTATTAACTTCACAACAACGGTTAAGGCTTGTCGAGTCAGGGAAAAGTAGCTGAATACTTAGGAAATTGGAAAAAAAGAAAGTATAGAATAGGGGTTAAGAGTACGTCCCCAGATGGGAGGAGGGTAGCAAATAGTACTGTCCAAGGATCAGAACTGGTTCCACTGTTAATCCTAATTTATAATAATGATTTGGACCTGGGAATGTATGATTCAATACCAAAATCTGCACATGTTACCAAGCTGAGAGGATATGCAGTGTAATACAAGAGAACACTGGACAACTGACAGACTGAACAGTTAAATGGCAAATAAAGTTAAACATAGAAAAGTGTGAGTTGATGCTCATTGCTAGGTAAAATAGAAACATCAGCTAAAACTTAAAGTAAGAAAACAAATGAATAGAAGAGCAAAGGGATCGAGAGATACTGGTGGACAAATCATTAAAAGCAACACTGTAGGTCAACAGAGAAATCAAAAATACCATCAGCATAGGGATTTATAATTCAATGGTAGTGAAGTTATGTTAAACTTGTACAAGTCTCTGTCTAGATCATACTTATAGTATTGTACATAGTTTTGGTCTCCAAACTATAAAAATGACAAAGAATCACTGGAGAATGTCCAAAAGAGATTTGCAAGAGTAATACCAGAACTGAGAAAACGCAACAATTTAAAAGGTCGAACAGGCTGGGGATTTTTCTTTGGAAAGGGAAGATTTAGAGATGACCAGTGTTGTGACCAGCCCAAGGTGAGATTCCCCAAAAGTTGTTGATCTGGGTGAGACCCCTCTATTTGCCACCGTCCAGCTGGGAAACCCCCAAATTGTTATAAATCCCGGTGAGGGTGGATGACCAGCTCCCTGTCTTTATTCAACCCGCCGCCCCACTGCTGGTGCCAACAAAGTTTAATCTAACTACGTTTTGTTTCCCTTGGATACCATTCCCAGACCCAATAGTTATGTTTAAAAAAGTCCATTCAACCAGCTTTTATAGAGAAATACAGCACAGAACAGGCCCTTCGGCCCACGATGTTGTGCCGAACTTTTGTCCTAGGTTAATCATAGATCATAGAATTTTGGACACTAAGGGCAATTTATCATGGCCAATCCACCCAACCTGCCGATCTTTGGACTGTGGGAGGAAACCGGAGCACCCGGAGGAAACCCACGCACACACTGGGAGGACGTGCAGACTCCACACAGACAGCGACCCAAGCCGAAATCGAACCTGGGACCCTGGAGCTGTGAAGCAATTGTGCTAACCACAATGCTACCGTGCTGCCCTTAAGAACAAATTAATCTACACTCCATTATTCTACCATAATCCATGTACCTATCCAATAGCCGCTTGAAGGTCCCTAACGTTATCCGACTCAACTACTTCCACAGGCAGTGCATTCCATGCCCCCACTACTCTCTGGGAAAAGAAACTATCTCTGACATCCCCCCTATATCTTCCACCATTTACCATAAATTTATGTCCCCTTGTAATGGTTTGTTCCACCCAGGGAAAAAGTCTCTGACTGTCTGCTCTATCTATTCCCCTGATCATCTTATAAACCTCTATCAAGTCGCCCCTCATCCTTCTCCGTTCTAATGAGAAAAGGCCTAGCACCCTCAACCTTTCCTCGTAAGACCTACTCTCCATTCCAGGCAACATCCTGGTAAATCTCCTTTGCACCTTTTCCAAAGCTTCCACATCCTTCCTAATATGAGGTGACCAGAACTGCACACAGTACTCCAAATGTGGCCTTACCAAGGTTTTGTACAGCTGCATCATCACCTCACGGCTCTTAAATTCAATCCCTCTGCTAATGAACGCTAGCACACCATAGGCCTTCTTCACAGCTCTATCCACTTGAGTGGCAACTTTCAAAGATCTATGAACATAGACCCCAAGATCTCTCTGCTCCTCTACATTGCCAACAACCCTACCGTTAACCCTGTATTCCGCATTCATATTTGTCCTTCCAAAATGGACAACCTCACACTTGTCAGGGTTAAACTCCATCTGCCACTTCTCAGCCCAGCTCTGCATCCTATCTATGTCTCTTTGCAGCCGACAATAGCCCTCCTCACTATCCACAACTCCACCAATCTTCGTATCATCTGCAAATTTACTGACCCACCCTTCAACTCCCTCATCCAAGTCATTAATGAAAATCACAAACAGCAGAGGACCCAGAACTGATCCCTGCGGTACGCCACTGGTAACTGGGCTCCAGGCTGAATATTTGCCATCCACCACCACTCTCTGACTTCTATCGGTTAGCCAGTTCGTTATCCAACTGGCCAAATTTCCCACTATGCCATGCCTGCTTACTTTCTGCATAAGCCTACCATGGGGAACCTTATCAAATGCCTTACTAAAATCCATGTACACTACATCCACTGCTTTACCTTCATCCACATGCTTGGTCACCTCCTCAAAGAAGTCAATAAGACTTGTAAGGCAAGACCTACCCCACACAAATCCGTGCTGACTATCTCTAATCAAGCAGTGTATTTTCTTGAGTTCAGACAGAAGGCGAAAATTGGTAAAACATATGCATTTACATTCATATGGACAAGAAGTAAGAATTGAATCCAATAGTACTTAAAAATTAATTAAAAGTTATCTGGAACAGTCTTTGAGTTACGAGCGGTAGACGATAAAGTGTAACGGCTGTCACAGTATAGTTGACTTCTGCATGCGAGTAGTTGATTCTTTGATTCAGGTATTCTGTGGTTTGGTCGAGGTACTTCCTTTCTTTCTTCCAGCTGCAATCCGTTTTGCTGAATGGTTGACTTCCAAGGTCAGAGAGAGAAGGGTTTTTTTTTTTTTTGTTTTTTTTTTTAAATTTTAATTTATTTTTTTAATTTAGATTAGCCAATTATTCTTTCCAATTAAGGGGCAATTTAGCGTGGCCAATCCACCTACTCTGCACATTTTTGGGTTGTGGGGGCGAAACCCACGCAGACAATGTGCAAACTCCACACGGACAGTGACCCAGAGCCGGGATCGAACCTGGGACCTCAGCGCCGTGAGGCGGTTGTGCTAACCACTAGGCCACCATGCTGCCCTGAGAGAAGAGTTTTTAGATATTCCTGCAAAAGGTGGCTATTTTCTTTCTGCAGGGCACTGCTTCTGCTACTGGATCACACACCTTCAGCGTGTAAAACCTCCAGCTGCATTTCTTCTCAGGACACACACACACATAAAAACACACACACACACGCGTGCCCGCGCACACACACACACACACACACACACACACGCGCCCCCGCGCGCGCGCGCACACACACACACACACATAAAAACACACACACGCACACACACACACACACACACGTACAGACCGACAGGCACCAGTAGGCTGGTAGCAATCAGGCTAGTTAACACAGTTCTTTGTATGGGCTGGATTCTCCACTTTCAAACAAGAATCGCTATTGGGCAGAGAATCGCACAAAATGGTAAAAATCCATTTTGTGTCCACACTGATTCCGATGACACGCTCTGGTCCCTCACTGGCGCAGACATCGAGGTTTGCACCACACGCCGGCAGATCCACGCAAAACTGTCATTTGCACGGATTTTAATATCTTTTTTTCCAATTAAGGGGCAATTGTAGCGTGGCCAATCTACCTACCCAGCACATCTTTTGGGTTGTGGGGGCGAAACCCACGCAGACACGGGGAGAATGTGCAAACTCCACATGGACAGTGACCCATAGCTGGGATCAAACCGGGGACCTTGGCGCCGTGAGGCAAAAATGCTAACCACTGCGCCACCCCACTGCCTGTGGATTTGAATATCATTAACAGCTTGGACACTTCATGCTCCACCCCACCACGGTGCTCCACTCCTCTCAGACAGTAGACTCGCAGGCATGAATTAGTGAAAGTATTTACAAATGGGAACTTGGCGCCATGGCTGTGGAGGGGAGACTAAAAATACTGTTTAAAAAGCCACAAAAAGTGTTGGGCTTGCTCGAGGGGTGGCTGCCCAGGCCAGTGGGGTAACTGGGAATGACTTGGTGCCAAATCCGTGGATTCGGTGTGTCCTCCTCAGGATTGAAGTGGCCTGGTTCAGACCATCATTGCTGCAGTATGTGACTTAAGCACACCCCTCTGATGCTACTTATAGGCTCCTGGCTGCTCACACTGCTGAGTGCTCCCTGTGTCCTTTGCATGCTCAAAGAGCCTCTAATCACCTGGGAGTCCACACAGTTCACCCTTCTGGGCATTCTCATACCACAGCAGTATCATCAAGGGCCTAGCTCAACCAGGGCCGAACAGGCATTGGCACTCTCAGAAGCACTGGCCCATTATAGAAAAAGCAGTGGATCAGCAGCGCTCACCGCAAACAGAGGACTCCCCACCATTGCCTGGCATGGAACTGTGAGCCCACCTTGGATTCCCAAACTCTCGGTGCAGCTCTTCCCTGAGCCATCTTGGTGGCTGCAATGTTTTGCACGAGTTGTAGAATAGAAAGAAATAACATTTATTTACAGTAACATATATATACAACAGCAGCAGTAACTCCCTTGCTGCTCACTCCTCTCTCTCTGGTTCCATACTGGCCTGCTATATTTATGCACGGAATCTGCTAATGATTTCTCCGTGCCCCTCATTGGGGAAGCTCATACTCCATAAGGATTGTGGGATTGCCGTTAGTCCCCAGCCAGTGGTAAGCAGGGAGGTTATAACATCTCTCCCCCCCCCCCCCCCCCCCCCCACCACCCTAAAAGTCCAAGGAATCCAGCGAAGACCCTGGCGAAGGAGGGCTTTCGACTCGTTTTGCCGCAGGACGCACGCCATTTGCACGAGACGCTGGATCGGGTGGCGTGTAATGAGACAGATAACGGCGCTTCCGTGATGAACGGCGTAACGGTTGTACATCCACGGCCCATGGGCCCGAGGATTCCCCCTTTTGAGGCGTCCTGTGTCCCAGGCATCAATAGCAAAATTTCAAACAAACACCGAGTCACCGGGCGCAAACTGCCGAATCGGCCGATGCCGAGAAAGGCCATGTCCCTGCCGGTCTTGAGTGTGGCGTCCTTTTGCGGCAATGTCCAGGAAAACCATGCTAAGGCAGGTGCGAAGTCTCTGGCCCATTAGGAGTTCTGCGGGAGCTACCCCAGTCACTGCATGTGGAGTGGTCCTATATGAAAACAAAAACCACGCCAGTCTCATGTCCATAGACCCAGAAGACTTATTCTTTAGGCCTCGTTTGAATGTCTGCACTGCGCGCTCCGCCAACCCATTGGAAGCAGGATGATATGGAGCGATGTGGATATGGCGCATGCCGTTCATCTTCATGTACCTCGCAAACTCCTCACTTGTGAATGGAGTGCCGTTGTCTGTGACCAGCACCTGGGGGAGGCCATGCGTACTGAAAGACAAATGCATCTTTTCGATTGTTGCTCAGGATGTTGTGCCTCCCATCTTATGCACCTCTAACCATTTAGACTGGGCATCGAATAATAGAAGGAACATGGATCCTTGAAAAGGGCCGGTGAAATCCGCATGCAAGCGTGCCCAAGGCCGCCCTGGCCTTTCCCAGTGATGTAGGGGCGTGGCCGGCGGAAGCTTCTGATGCTCCTGGCAAATGGAGCAGTTTTGGGCCACCTTCTCAATGCCGGTGTCGAGGCCTGGCCACCAGACATAACTCCGGGCCAACATTTTCATTTTGGTCACACCCGGATGCCCTTTGTGCAAGTCCCTTAGTAACAGCTCCTGCCCACCATACAGGAAATGTGCCGAACCTTTGACAGGACTGGCTCCGTCTGGGTCCACTCACGGAACTGTGATACCATGACTGGCAAGGAGTCCATAAAATTTAGGGTTGCAACGACCTCACCGGTTGTGGGGGTCATCAAAGGCAATTGGCTCAGTGCGTCGGCATGCCCTATCTGGGTCCCTAGTTTATGCTCCAGAGAATACTCGTAGGCAGTGAGCAACAAAGCCCAGCGCTGGATCCGTGCGGAAGCAATGGGCGGTATTGGCTTATCCTCTCGGAAAAGTCCCAGCAGAGGCTTATGATCAGCCACGATAGCAAAGTGGCGGAAGCATTCCACCGCAAAGACCACTGCCAGGCCCTCCTTCTCGATCTGCACATACTTCCTTTCCGCTGCAGTCAATGTGCGGGAGGCGAAAGTTATTGGCCGCTCGGCCCCGTTCTCCATCTTGTGGGACAGGACGGCCCCAATACCATATGGAGATGCATCACACGTGATGAGCAAAGGCTTTCCAGGATCATAGTGGGTTAGTAACCCAGACGACAACAATTGTTGTTTTACCCACCGGAAAGCGGTTTCTTGCGGCTGACCCCAAACCCAGGTGTGATTCTACTTTAGCAGAAGGTGCAACGGGGCCAGCGTAGTTGCCAGATTGGGGAGGAACATTCCGTAATAGTTTACGAGGCCGAGAAAAGAACAAAGATGCAAAGTGTCAGTCGGGGCGGGGGCCTGTTGAATTGCGCGCACCTTTTCTGCGACGGGGTGCAAACCTTCACAGGCCACCCGATAACCCAGGTAGACTACTTCCTTCGCCTGAAAGACGCACTTTGTGCGACGTAAACGGACTCCAGCCTCTGAAAAGCGTCTAAGGATGGCCTCCAGATTTTCCAAATGTTCCTGCTCCAACGTCCCTGTAATCAAAACGTCGTCTAAGTAGACACGCGGTAAACCTCTCAAGATGGCCTCCATGACGCGTTGAAAGATAGCGCAGGCAGTGGATACCCCAAAGGGCAAACGTGTATATTCATACAGGCCCCGGTGTGTATTAATAGTTACATAAGGCCAGAAGGCAGGGTCCAACTCCAACTGTAGGTAGGCGTGACTCCTATCTAATTTCATGAACGAGAGTCCGCCTGCAAGCTTCACGTAAAGATCTTCTATGCGAGGCATTGGATATCAGTCGAGTCGGGAAGCCGTATTCACTAAGTTTATAGTCGCCGCACAAGCGAACCATGGCATCTGGCTTCATTACACGTACAATTGGCGCTGCCCAGTCGGACGGGACTGAGAATACCCAAGGACTCCAGTGAGCTCCCCTCCTACCTGCTCGAGCAACACTTAAGGTACCGAGCGCACCTGGAAATAACGCAGCGTGGCTCCTGGTTTGACTTGGATACGGGCTACGGCCCCTTTTATTTTCCCTAAACCGGGCTGGAATACATCTGGGTACCGTTCTAGTACCTCCGTCAACCCTCCAGAAACTGTTTGGAGGATGTGCTGCCACTGCAGCCGCAAATGGCGCAACCAGTAACGACCCAACAGGCTGGGCCCATGGCCGCGCACCACGATAAGTGGGAAACGCCCCTCCTGGTGTCCATAACAAAAGGGGTCATCGTAGTTCTTGCAATGTCCAATGGTTCCTCCGTGTAGGTGGCCAACCTGGCCTGTGTGTCAGTTAATGTAAGGGTCTGTATACCTTGCTTGATGCAGTCAAATGTCCTCTGGGCGATCACGGAGACCGCTGCGCCAGTGTCCAACTCCATCTCAAGCGGGTGACCATTGACCCGTACTGTCACCTTAATGGAGGCCACACGGGGAGCTGCCATACAATGCAGCTGCAGGCAGTCATCCTCCGTATCCACGTCCTCGGAGGTAGTCGCCGCAGGTTCATCCAAATGGAAAGTACGGCCCCTGGGCTAGCCCCAGTTTCTGTCGGAACAACGTCACCTCTGGCGCCCCCAGGACCGGCGTCCGCGACGGGGTCGGCGCCAACACGTCCGACGCGGACATCGGTTCTGGAGAAGGCTCCCTTCGGGGAGGAACGTCGGCGGCCACTGGCGTCGATCCAGACGCCGCCCCGCCCAAGGTACCACAGGGGTGCGGGGAGATGCTTTTAGACGGAAGGGGTTGCCCCCCAAGGCATGCACCTCCATTCCCTGTAGCTCCTGCACTCCTCGTTCTGCGCTCTCTCGGGACAATACTATTTGAATGGCCTGTTGAAAAGTCAATGTTGGCTCAGCTAACAACTTTCTCTGGGTGGCCGCATTGTTAATACCGCAAACCAAATGGTCGCGTAACATTTCTGACAGGGTCTCGCCATAGTCACAGAATTCCACAATCCTGCGTAGCCTGGATAGAAAGTCGGCAAGGGATTCTCCTGGGATCCTTTCAGCGGTATTAAACCGGTAACGTTGGACTATCGTGGATGGGGTTGGGTTAAAATGTTGCCCCACTAAGTTCACAAGTTCATCAAACGTTTTGGTGTCTGGCGCAGCTGGGTACATAAGGCTCCTAATCACCCCAAACATATGCGGGCCATTGGCGGTGAGCAATATGACCACCTGGTGCTCGTTTTCAGTGATGTTGTTTGCCCGGAAATAGAAACGCATCCGTTGTGCATACTGGTTCCAGCTTTCCAGCGCAGCATCAAAGACGTCCATACAGAGGCATGGTGTAACAGAAAAAAACTTCCAACCTGTATCCAACAAAACCCCAGGGAGGTTGCTTCAGCAGCGTAGACAGCTATCCACTTTAACCCTCATCGCCAGTTTTGTGAGGGCCACAAAGAATCCAGCATGAGCTGTAGAATAGAAAGAAATAACATATATTTACGATAACATATATATACACAACAGCAGCAGTAACTCCCTTGCTGCTCACTCCTCTTTCTAGCTGGTTCCATACTGGCCAGCTATATTTATTCAAGGAATCTGCTAATGATTCCCCCCCCTCATTGGGGAAGCTCAGACTCCGTAAGGATTGTGGGATTGCCATTAATTCCCAGCCAGTGGTAAACAGGCAGATTATAACAAACGAGTGTGTGGTAAATGGAACGCTTAAAAACAGCTCCAGCATCTGCAGTAATTTGCTTTTATCCAGCTGTTGGGCTCTTTGGCGCTAATTCCAGCCCCAGCAGTTACGACATCCACTGGACCAGAAATTGTTATCAATTCGTGCCAGCAGAATGCTGACCTATTTGCATAGCGCAACCAACGGAAGTGCAAATCGCATGCTATTCAGTCCCAGCGGGAACATTTGAGGCGGAATTCTCCATTTGGGAAACACTGGCGGCGGGCGATTCAGTGACCTCGTTGCACTCAAACAAGAGCATGATGAGGCTGGTGAATAGCAAGAGGGGCCAAAAACAAGAAACGCGCCAGGCAATAAACTGTTTGCGATGCAACCAGCCCACTCTCGGGATCCCACCACAGTATGGCAAAAAAGCAATAATCACCACTTAAGTCCTATTTCCGTAGAATTAACGGGCGCCACCCCATATCCAATGACCTCCCATAATCCAACCACCTCCCCAGCAAGTGATCACGTTGGCGCCGATTAGTACTCCTTTTTAAACACATGAACTTGATGGAAGGGCTGTTGTAGGAACTGAGGAGGGGAGTAGCCATCTTCGCTCACGGGCAAAGCCTGGGGAGACGGAGTATGGGGGGGGGGGCAACCATGAGGGGTGGGAGTCCAACCTTGGCTTACAGAGGGTGGAGGTTCAGGTTGGGGGGAGTGGGGTTGCTCTGCTGGGGGAGGGGGGGGCAAACACACATGGCTCTGCCTGGCCAATCCCTGGATCATAGAGGCAGGGGTACAGGGTCTGGGGCCCGCCAAGTGGGGCCCCACTGTGGCCGAGTGCATGTGTGTGTGTGGGTTGGGGGGGGGGTGGTCAATGGGGGAATGGAGGGTCCAGGGTGGAAGACATTGCTTTTGGTCAGTCTCTCACCCTCTCCAATTCCTTTCAGATATTGGACAGTATTTAGGACCCTGCAGAACTTGCCCTCATGGTGGTTATGGCAGGCCAGATTACTAGGTGCCGCAGGCGCAGCTGCAGCATCGGAGCCACGACAGAGTATGGTTCCCAAGCGAACAGCGTTGGGAATCCTATTGTTTCTCATTTCCATTTCACAACTTAGATTCAGGCTGCTAACCACCTCAAAGAGAACTCACTGGCATATTTCCAATTTGAAGTTACTGCTGCTCACAGTGTGGACTCTGCGATGGGGAGAGCAAACATTGATTGGTTCAGTCTGCAAGTGTGATCCTGGAATTCCACATGGCTTGTTCTCAGTCCAGGATCTCCACTGTTCCAATGAAGTTCAATGTTATGTTTGAGGAACAGCACCTTATCTTTCAGCGATACGCTTCGCAGCCTTCTGGGCTCAACATTGAGTTGAACAATTTCGGTTCATAACCCCTGAGCGTATTTTTTGGCAGCAGCTGTTGTTGATGATTTTGCAATTCCCCATTTATATCCCCTCTGTACTGATCCTTTGATTCAGTCCCAGCACTCTCACTTTTTGCCGTGCATTATCATTTAATCTCTTCTGCCGCCTGTCCTATTTTAGACCTCCTCCTTTGTTCTTGCCCCACCTCCCCATTTCTCCATTTAAAATAACTGTTACAATCGATGGTGAGATGTGAGTTGGATCTGAACAGAGTGCCAAGTGAAAAATTGTCAGGTTGTGAAACATTTGTTTGAACTTTGCTTGAGGCAATGAAGGTAAAAATGTTGTGAAGGGTTAAAAAGAAATGAGAGGAGGAGGGTGTTTATTGAAGAGGAATGAGTGTTTGCAGCTGTGTGAGTGGTGAAGCAGATAGGAAAGAGTGTTGTGAAGCAGATGTTGAATATGAGCATGAGGAAAGTGGTAAAGAGATTGATGCGGAGGGAGTGTATGGTGAAAATGTAGTTGTGATGAAAGAAAGGTGGTGGTAAGAATGCAGAGAGGACTGAAAAACTGCTGAGCAGAGGAATGAAAAAGAGGTGCAATGCATTGGCCGGGAATCGAACCCGGGCCTCCCGCGTGGCAGGCGAGAATTCTACCACTGAACCACCAATGCAAACCACACAACTGAAGCTGAAGTTTCAAGTACAATGCTTGAGTTGCTAACAGATGTTGATGAGTGTCAGCCAAAGCAAACTGCATGTGACCACCAGAGAGATGCAATGTGTTGAAGTCAGATTTAGAAAGAAGATTTTAGAGAAAGGTATCCTGGCTTAGATGCCTGTATAAGAGGCAATTTGTAGGAATAGATAGTGTATAAACAATGCTTGTGATTTTATAACTGAAGAATTACTAATATCAGAAAGGACAGACATACAATTAAAAGAAGTTACACAAAATAGCTGTTAGATGATATAGCAATACTAAAGAAACAAAATGGCTTTTAGTTGAATTAGCCACATTCCTGAACAACCATTAGCTGGGTTAAGTTGCGAGCTGGTATAAATAACATAATTTCATTACAGACAGCAGAGTTAGTCAGGGAGACAAGAATGATTAATGTCAAGGCATTGAATTGGAAACAGACATGGGAGGCAAGGGAGGCATGCACAGAGAAGTGATAAACAGCATCCCCAGGACATGGACCATTGTTCATCCCCGCCATCCCAAGGTCTGCAGGTATAGGCAGGAGACATAACTTTAACAGTTAGTATGAGTGATTTCTTAATGAAGTTAGGGCTGGTAAGGTACCAACCCACTTTACGTAATGTCAAACTTAATTGGGTATGGAACTAATGTATGTAATCTGTAGCCAATATTATTGGACAAGGTCTAACCCAAGTGGGCTGTGAAGATGTTTTGAAAAATATAAGAATGGATGTTTTCCTTTGTGGAGAGACGGTCTTTGACTTTAACAGATGCCATCTCCCCACCGGCGAAATAAACCCTTTGATGCAATGACCAGTAGCCCAGGCATTGAGTGATTTCTTTGAGATCCTCTCCTGCTAAGATGTGGAGTTGCCGGCGTTGGACCGGGGTGAGCACAGTAAGAAGTCTTACAACACCAGGTTAAAGTCCAACAGGTTTGTTTCAAATCACTAGCTTTCGGAACACAGCTACTTCCTCAGGTGAATGGAGAGGTGGGTTCCAGAAACATTTATACAGACAAAGTCAAAGATGCAATACGATACTTTGAATGCAAGTATTTGCAGATAATTAAGCCTACAGGTCCAGACGGAGCAACTGGAGAGGCGCAACAACGCAGAATCGCCGAGTAGAAACTTATAGCCAAGTTCCGTACACATGAGTACGGCCTCAACCGGGACCTGGGATTCATGTCGCATTACATTCACCCCCCACCATCTGGCCTGGGCTTGCGAAATCCTACCAACTGTCCTGGCTTTAGACAATTCACACCTCTTTAACCTGGGATTACCCCTCTCTCTGGATCTGTAAAGACTTAATTACCTGCAAATGCTCGCATTCAAAGTATCATCTTGTATCTTTGACTTTGTCTAGATATATATGTTTCTGGAACCTACCTCTTCATTCACCTAAGGAAGGAGCAGTGCTCCAAAAGCTAGTGATTTGAAACAAACCTGTTCGACTTTAACCTGGTGTTGTAAGACTGCTTACTATATAAACTATGGCTTGTAATGCAGAACAATGCCAGCAGCGGGGGTTCAATTCCGTACCGACCTCCCCGTACAGGCGCCAGAATGTGGCGACTCTGAGCTATTCACAATAACTTACTTGTGACAATAAGCAATTCTATAAACTTTGACATGGACGAGGACCAACAGGATGCACGGGCAGCAGGATTCTCTGCCATTGCTGGGATGCCCCTGGTCCAGGGGCTAATAGACTGCACGCTTGACGCCCTGCGTGCACCAGACCCTCTGGGAGTGCCCTAAATTAGCAGGAAGGGATTCCACTCCCTGAATATCGAGCTTCTGTGCGATCACCACTTTAGGATTATGTATTAGTGTGCATGCTTCCCAGGGAATGTGCATTATAGCTACATCCTGGGGCAGTCCGACATCCCCGGCCTCTTCGAGGACCACCCCAGGATGGTCAGTCGGCTCTTGGGGATAAGGGATATTCGCTTAGGACCTGGCTAATGAAGCCAGTACGGAGGCCGATGACCGATGAGGAGATCCGATACAACAAGGTCCATGTGACCAGCTGAGCTGTCACTGAGCGGTGCATGGGATTGCTCAAAATGTGGTTCTGATGCCGCGGCTGATCTGGTTGTGCTCTTCAGTACAACACTCCCCCCCCCCCCCCGAGAGGATCACCCGCTTTGTGGTGGTCTGGTGTGCCCTCCATAACCTGGCACAGCAGTGGGGCGATGTGCTGGAGTTGGAGGATGAGGAACATGTGGCCACCTCTGAAGAGGAGAAGGACAACCAGGATGATGAGGAGGTGCCTGACCAGCAGGGACTGCAGGACTATCCCAGGGAGGAACTGGACGACCAGTTGGAGGATGCAGGACAGGCAGACCTCATACACACCCGCTTTGCATTGGACGTGGTTTGGTCCGTCGACGCACCCTCCCCCCACAATGTTCCACCCTCCCAGGGTCTGTTTTACATCACTCCAGGATGCTGGGACTGTGTCGGCAGTGTCAACGGGTCACTGCCAAGAGCAGGGGGTTGATGATAAATCAGAGAGAGCCGAGCACAAGTGCTCCTCCCCTGCCTGTCTGCTGAGTGCTTGCTCATGCCCATCACCTTCATGTGGTGTGCCCGGTGGTGGAGGAGGGGGGCGGGGTGGACAGCCGGATACCCATGCCTGGGGAGATGGGGCAAGGGTTCGGAGGTCAGCCAGGAGGCGTCGTACTGGCTGTGGGAAAGGGTTTCACACAAGTGTCCAACACTGCCCCACTCTTCCTACCAGCCCTTACTGTCCCCCCCCCCCCAACACACATACCCACCCCAATGACCTCAGTGATCCTCGACGTGCTTAGGCTTCCTTTCTCTAATAGTCCGTCTAGGTGTGCCCCCAGGGTGTACGTCAGAGGTGGAGGCAGCCTGCTGTTTACCACGTCCCATGGCATTCGATGCTCCTGATGAACGTCCTCTGCCCACGTATTTGATGGCAGCACATGTGCAGCCGTGCCGCACTGTACCTGGCGCTGACTGCGAGACGCTGCGTTGTCAGAGGGGTGGAACCCGGGCGAGCAGGTGGCCACCACCAGCGCCGGCCCTAGGGTTGCTGGCGCCCCGGGCAAGCTGAACTTCGGCGCCCTTCGGGGGGGGGCGGGGCCGGGGGGCCGAGCCCGAGGCGGGAGCCGAGGCGGGGAGGGGCCGAGGCGGGGGGGCGGCGGGCCCGAGGCGGGGGGGGTCGGGCCCGAGGCGCGGGGGCGGGGCCGAGGGCGGGCGGAGGGGGCCGCCCTGGGGGAGGGCGGCCACCGCGCATGCGCTGGTTGGCACCGGCCCAACTGCGCATGCGCGGGACCCGAGTCTCTGGCGCCCCCTAGCACATGGCGCCCCGGGCGACTGTCCGAGTTGCCGGTGCCTTGGGCCGGCCCTGGCCACCACCGTCACTCCATGGGATTGGTCCGGGTTGGCACCCAGGTTTTGGGGGGGGCTTGAGGAGGGGGTGGCATGGGCGGATCAGGGCACAGCCCATCATGTCTGCACTAATCATCAAACACCAATCAATTCTAATCCCATTTTCTAACGCTTAGTCCATTGCCTGGTAAACTATAGCATTTCAAGTGCTCATCTAAATATTTCTTAAATGTTGTGAGGGTTCCCACCTCTACTACCCTTTCAGGCAGTGCGTTACAGATTCTTACCACTTTCAGGGTGAAAACATTTTTCCTCAAATCTCCTCTAAATTTCCTGCCACTTTCCGTAAATCTATGCTCCCTGGTTATTGACCCCTCTATCTCCTCTGTACCCTTTTTAGTGCAATCACATCCTTTCCTATAGTGTGGTGACCAGACTGCACACAGTACTCTAGCTGTGACCTAATGAGTGGTATGTACAGCTTCATCATAACCTCCCTGCTCTTATATTCAATGCCTTGGCTAATAAAGGCAAATATCCCTTTGTCCTAACCACCTTATCTACCCACGCTGCTACCTTTAGGGATCTTTGGACATGGACCCCGAGGTCCCTCTAGTCCTCTGTACTTCCTAGAGTCCTACTGTTCATTGCGTATTCCCTGGCATTCTTCATCCTCCCAAAATGCACCACCTCACACTTTTCAGGGTTAAATCCCATTTGTCACTCTTCTGCCCACCTGAACTGCCCATCTATTTCTCCTGTAATCTAAGGCTTTCCTCCTCATTATTTACCATACCACAATTTTTTGTGTCAGCTGCTCACACCTCCAACAGTCACGTCCAGATCATTAATGTACACTCCAAATTTCCAGGGGCCCAGCACTGATCCCTGCGGAACAACACTGTGGACACAGGCTTCCAGTCACAAAAACAACCTTCAACCATCACCCTCTGCCTCCTGCCACTAAACCAATGTTGGATCCAATCTGTCAAATTGCCTCGGATCTCATGGGCTCTCCCCTTCTTGATGTTAAGCAAACCTTTGTTTCGACCGACCAAGGAGATTTGGATTTAGAAGGGACAGCTCATTCCTCCTCACCCACTCATTACCCATTTTTAGAATAAATTTTCCCTATGTCCCTCAAGACCATAAGATATAGGAGCAGAATTACGCCATTCGGGTCATCGAGTCTGCTCTGCCATTTTAGAATCTAAGAATCTTAGAATTTACAGTGCAGAAGGAGGCCATTTGGCCCATCGAGTTTGCACCGACTCTTGGAAAGAGCACCCTACCCAAGGTCAACAACTCCACCCTATCCCCTTAACCCAGTAACCCCACCCAACACGAAGGACAATTTTGGACACTAAGGGCAATTTAGCATGGCCAATCCATCTAACCTGCACATCTTTGGACTGTGGGAGGAAACCAGAGCACCCGGAGAAAACCCACGCGCACACGGGGAGGATGTACAGACTCCGCACAGACAGTGACCCAAGCCAGGAATCGAACCTGGGACCCTGGAGCTGTGAAGCAATTGTGCTAACCACTGTGCTACCGCGCTGCCCTAAATTGAATGATTGAATTTGATCTTTCAATATAAATTGAATGATTGTATTCAATATTTCATCATCATTCAATATTTCTCCTCCCCATTGTCTTGCCTTCTCCCCATAGCCCCGATTCCTTGATAATTAATCAAAAATTTATGTATCTCTGCCTTAAATACAGTCAGTGACTTGGCCTCCACAGCCTTCTGCGGCAAAGAGTTCCACAGATTCACCACCCTCTGGCTGAAGAAATTCTTCCTCATCTCAGTTTTGAAGGATCGTCTCTTCAGTCTGAGGCTGTGCCCTCTGGTTCTCGTTTCTCTATCTAGGCCTCTCAGTCTTCTGTAGGTTTCAATGAGATCCCCCCTCATCCTTCTAAACTCCATCGAGTACAGACCCAGAGACCTTAATGGTTCCTCATATGACAAATCCTTCATTCCAGGGAGCATTCTTGTAAACCTCCTCTGGATCCCCTTCAAGACCTCCCTTAGATACGGGGCCCAAAACTGTTCACAATACTCCAAATGGGGTCTGACCAGAGCCTTATACAGCCTCAACAGTACATCCCTGCTCCTGTATTCTAGCCCTCTCGACATGAATGTTGACATTCCTCCCCTATTGGCACTTTAGTTCATGGACCCTTGGTTCCTGGTGTTCCAAGTTATATATTTTTCACCATCACCAGCAACAATGGGAATCGTTTCATCCGCGATGTCTGGAAGAAGGCCTAAGAGAGGCTTCCAGAAGCCAGCCACCTGTATCTGTTGACCGAAGTCAACTTGTCTTGTCTCGGCAGATATTCCCACTAGTGGATGTCCCTCGTTGGAGAGACAGCATTGACTGAATTCACTGACTCAGTCAGTGATTAGTACAGTGCTTAGATGCAGTAACTGTTGTGATATAAACAAACCAAAGAGCCAATGAGACAGTGTTTTGGCTGTTTTGTTTTTATTGGGTTGTTCCAAGAACTTACTTTGCTATTGAAAGCTGCAATTTAATTGTTGCTAAAATGTAAGACCTAAAAAAAAATTCCTTCAAGCTATTAAACACTATCTCAGAGAATTGACATAATTGATTGTAAATGAACATTAGGTTTATAAAACCACCTTAGTTCGGAAATGTGTTTTTTTTTGTACAGTCATAAGGTAAACCATAGCTTTTTAATGTGTATCTGTTTTGAAATTCAAACTGTAACTGCTGCTGTGGCAAAGTCAGATCTTGCACATCACATTTAGATTGTGGTTAGAAAACATTAACATTTATCATTCCCTCCACAGATGATCATATTTCTCACATTTTCACTCAGACAGATGAGTCATGTCAGGATGTAGAAGGGGATAACCACTGTGTCTACCGTAACATTGAGGTTGCAGAATCTTACGCTGGCCCCCAGCTCTGTTTCCCTCTCACTCCTACACATGTAGCTACCTTACTGGAGGCCTTTAAAAACAAACAAGTAAGTATTCAGAGAAAAACAATCAGGGCTGCGATTCCAATGGCCTCCTCGCGACCTCCTCGGTGACGGCGATGATGGCATTGAATCTCGAGAGGTCATCCGAACATCACGAGACGTCGCGATCTGGATCTCACCCTCACTGGGCGAGATCCAGATATTTTACTGAGCTTTTAGGCTCATTTAGTATGTCTGCAGGATTCTCCAGGTACCCGGGAACTAAGGGAGGCCTGGATCGGGTGTTGTTTAGTATTGATCCACCCAAACGTGGACCAAAACTAACAGCACTTTGGGGGGGGGGGGGGGGTTTTCTCTAGGCCATTGGAGACCCCTGGGTGGTTAGGGACAGGGCAGGGTGGCCCTGGACACCTTGGCACTGCCAGCATGGCACTGGCAAGGCACCCAGGTGGCGTTGGCAGTGACACTGGTAGGTGGAGGTGCCAGGGTGGCACTGCCCAGGGTTCTGGGCCTGAAGGGGGTCATGCCCATGAAAGGGATAATGAAATAAAGTGCGGAGCGTGGCGTGGAGTGGGGTGTGAAGAGCGGGTATGAAGGGGCCTAAATAAAGTTGGAGAGGTTAAGGGTGGGGGTCCTGAAAGTGGGGCCCCAAAAGTGGGGGAGGTGGGGAGGCCTGAAAATGGGGGGACCCTCAGCGATGTGTCCTCACTTGGTGGGGGGAGGTAATGCCCATGTGTGCAGGGGATGATGTTGCCCATGGGTGGGGAATGTGGGGGACCCTTATGAGGAGAGATTGGGCAAACTGGGTCTGTATTCTCGAGAGTTTTAAAGAATGAGTGGTGATCTCGTTGAAACCTACAAAATACTTAAAGGAATAGAGGAGGTAGAACAGGTAAGATGTTTCCCTTGATACGGGCAAACTTTCAAAATAAGTGGGAAGCCACTTAAGATGGAGATGAGGAGAAATTTATTTCCAGAGAGGGCTGTGATTCTTTCGAATTCTCTGCCCCAGAGGGCTACTGAAGCTCAGTCATTGAATGTGTTTAAAGGCATTGAAGTGTCTGATCAGCTATAATGGTATTAAATTGTGGAGCAGGCTCAACAAGCTGGAAGGCATACTCCTGTTCCTATGATGGACAGACAATCTGATATTGCCTGTTTTAGACCAGCACTGAAGAGGTAAAGTGCTATAAAAAGTCATTGAAAAAAAACTGAAGAAGTTAAATGCAAGTCAGAGGTCATCCATTATACCGAAGTTTATTTCTAAAAAGGTGTCCCAATATCGGACCAGAAAGCAATGTTCATCAAAAATCTGAGACAGAACAGGATGAGATGTTTTGGGTCCTTAAAGAAATAATCATGAGGCAAAGGGCTGGAGAGGGACTTTTTCCTGGAGGGGCAGTTTGTAGCTGGGATGAGTTGAAGGAGGAAGCAGGTCTTGGGGTGTCAGATGCATTCTGGTATTTTCAGGTGTGGGGTTTTGTTCGGGTATTTCTGACATTTCCGGAGGCACCGCCATTTACTAGGCTGGAAAGGTAACTCTCCTGTGTGGTGTCGGAGGAGGGCAGCACATCTGGGCGGATCATGGGGGAAGAGCAGATTTTGGTGGAGGAAGTGAAGGCTAGGTGAGAGGAGGAGCTGGGGCCCATTTTGGAGGATGTGGTGTGGAGTGAGTCCCTTTGTAGAGTGAATGTAATGTCATCTTGCGCGAGGTTGAGTTTGATTCAGCTGAAAGTGGTATTTAAGACACACCTCACGAGGGCGAGGATGAGTCGATTTCTTGGAGGGGTTGAGGATAAGTGTGAGCGTTGCTCAAGAGTGCCTACGACCCCCCTTCCCCTAATCTGATCCATAAATACCCCAGCTCCTTTGCCATACCTGACTTAGCTAATGACTTGGGACTCGACCTATGCATCCTGGGGTCTAGCATACAATTGAAGTCGCACCCCTCCCTCCCATTAGCAAATAATGCAAATCCAGACCAGGAATGGGCACCTACGTCTTTAAAAAAAATTCTGCATTGTTCCAGTTGGGCACATATATGTTCACAAAGAGCGGCACGGTGGCACAGTGATTAGCACTGCTGCCTCACGGCCCTGAGGACTCAGTTTCGATCTCGGCATGTGGAGTTTGCACATTCTTCCCGTGTCTGCATGGATCTCACCCTGCAACCCAAAAAGATGAGCAGGGTAGGTGGATTGGTCACGCTAAATCGCCCCTTAATTGGAAAAAAAGAATTGGGTATTCTAAATTTAAAAAAAAAAATACCGATGTGAAGCTGCTGGCTAAGGTTGTGGCCAGGCGACTGGAGGGGTACGTGCTAGAGGTGCTCTCGGAGGACCAGACCGGTTTTGTTAAGGGGCGGCAATTGTCGAGCAACATCAGGAGGCTGTTGAATGTGGTAATGACTCCTCTGGGGGTAAAGCGCCGGAAGTTAGTATGTCAATGGATGCAGAGAAGACTTTTCATCACGTAGAATGGAGGTACTTGTTTGAGATCTTGGGGTGGTTTGGGTTTGGACAAACGTTCATTTTGTGGGTACGATTGTTGTATGCTGCCCCCATGGCAAATGTGAGGATGAACACAATGAATTTGGGATATTTTCAGTTACATAGGCAGGGAGGCACAAGGCAGGGGGGCCCGTTGTCCCCGCTGTTGTGTGCGCTGGCTATTAAGCCTTTGATTATTGCACTGTGGGTGGCAAGATAGTGGAAGGGCATTAAAAGGGGAGATAGAGAGCAGAGCGAGTTGTTGTATGCAGACAATCTGTTAGTACACACATCAAACCCGCTGGAGTGGATGGGAAAATAATGAACTTATTAGGGAGGTTTGCCATCAATTCTGGATATAAATTGGATATGGCAAAGAGTGAGGTATTCCCAGTAAATACCCAGGGGAGGAGTGCTAATTTGGGAGCCCTGCCATTCAAGCTGGCCTAGACAAGGTTTCAGTATCTGAGACTTCAGGTGGCCCATGATTGGGCCACAATGCACAAGAGGAACTTGGCCAGTTTGGTAAAGGGGATGAAAGGGGATCTGAAGAGGTGGGATGCCCTACCAGTGTACTGAGCAGGGAGAGTGCAAACCGTAAAGATGAACATAATCCTAAGGTTTTTATTTTGTTTTCCAGACCCTTCCGATATTTCTTCCAAAGGCATTCTTTTGGAGGGCAGAAAAGCTAATCTCGGAATTTGTATGGACAAGCAAGGCGCCCAGTATATGGGGGGCTTTTTAGCAGAGAAGGGGGCAGGTGGGGGTGGGCTGGCGCTGCCAAACCTGCTGTACTATTATTGGGCAGCAAATGTGGATTAAGTACAACTGTGGTGAGGAGAGGGGAGGTCGGAATGGATACAGGTGGGGGAGGCCTACTGTGTGGGTGCATGCGTAAGGGTCTTGGATGGGGGCTATGTCGGTTCTGGCACCAATATGCGGGAATCATCGGTTCATACCAGCAGGGATAGATGTGACGTACAGGAGTTAGCATAGTGAAGGGGTGGAGCGGGTAAGGAATTTGTTCGGAGAAGGGAGGTTCATGAGGCTGGAAGAGTTGCAGAAGAATTTCCAGCTGCCGAGGGCGGGTGAATTTAGATACATACAGGTGTGGGACTTTGTGCATAAGGAGCTCCCCTTGTTTCCTCAGTTGTCAAAGTCTACACTACTGGATCAATCGTTAACTCGGAGACCTGAGGGAAGGGAAAATTGTGGATAATTATGGGTGGTTGTTGAAAACGGAGAAGGCGCCAGTGGAGGAGATAAGACAGAAAGGGGAGGAGCAGCTGGGGGTAGAGCTGATGGTGGGGGTGGAGGAGGGCACCTGGAGTGAATTCGACATGCCCGGATGAAGGTGGTGCATAGGGTCCATATAGCGCAGGCTCATATGAGCATGTTCTTCCCTGAGGTTGAGGACAAATGTGAGAGATGAGCAAGTGGGCCTGCGAATCTTATCCGTATGTTGTGGTCTTGCCCGAAGGTGAGGGGTTTCTGGACTCCGATCTTCCGAGATACTGTCGGAGAGCCATAGAACTAGAGAAAAAGCGGCCATTTGGCACACCTTGGACATGCCGTCCATCTTGCCCATGATTCTTGGGGGGCGTGGATGGCGGCATGTCCATTGGTGGCGATCTTCGGAGTTTCAGAGCTGCCGGAGCTACTGGAGGGGAGGGGGCCCGATATTGTGGCTTTCGCCGCTCTGATTGTCCAGAGGGAAATACTCCTGGGATGGAGGTCGGCGGCACCACCAAGGGTGTCGGCATGGTTGGCGGATATGGCGGAGTTCTTATGATTGGAGAAAATTAAATTTGAGGGTCAGAAGAAGGACATAAGGTGGAGACTGTTTCTGTCTCTATTCAAAGATCTGCTTGTCACCAACGGGAGGGGTGGGGGGGCGTGTTGCGTTAGTTGAGGGGAGAAAAAGGGGAAAATAAAAAACTGTTTGTTGGTTGTACCTTTGGTTGATTGTGTGATATGTTGGCTGTGTTTGGAATAAATATATTTTAAAACAAAAATCTCGAGGATGCGCGATTGGCTCAGAATCTACTAAATGCAAATTTGCGTGAAAGATTTTTTTCAATATAAATTGAGAGTACCGAATTAATTTTTTTCCAATAAAGGGGAAATTTAGCATGGCCAATACACCTAACCTGCACATCTTTGGGTTGTGGGAGTGAGACTCACTCAGACAAGGGGAGAATGTGCAAACTCCTCACAGACAGTGACCCAGGGCCGGGGTCGAACCAGGGTCCTTGGCGCTGTGAGGCAGGAGATAAGGTTACAACAGTCTGCCCCATTTTTGTGCCCCACACTCATGTCCAATATAATTCTGTGCCACAACAAGGGCCTTCAAATTTTTGGCCTCATTGAAATATGTTAAAAAGAAACATTTCTGAACACAGATCATTATTAGATTTTTTCTTTGTCTTTAATATTAATTTCAGTAAATTAAAAGTTATTTCCTTACAGGATCATTGGGAATGAATGTTAATGAAAGATAGTAAAGTAACAAGTTTGTTATAAATAAATGAAGGCAATGTGGACAGTAGGGTGGCACGGTGGCACAGTGGTTAGCACTTCTGCCTCACAGCACCAGGGACATGGGTTCGATTCCGTGACTGTCTGTGTGGAGCCTGCATGTCTGTGTGGGTGTTGTCTGGATGCGGCGGTTTCCTCCCACAGTCCAAAGATGTGTAGGTTAGGTGGATTGGCCATGCCAAATTGTCCCTTAGTGTCCAAAAGGTTCGGTAGAGTTATGGGGACAGGATGGAGGAGAGGCCTAGGCAACGTGCTCTTTTGGAGGGTCGGTGCAGACTCAATGGCTAAAATGGCCTCCTTCTGCGCTGTAGGGATTCTATGATTTCATAAATACTTCAGACCAGTACCATATGCATTTTATAAAAGGTTCTATAAAAGGGAGTGATTTGGAGTATATTTTTATAAGTTAAAAAGGATTTAAGTGGGCAGCACGGTGGCCTAGTGGTTAGCACTAACCGCCTCACGGCGCTGAGGTCCCAGGTTCGATCCCGGCTCTGGGTCACTGTCCGTGTGGAGTTTGCACATTCTCCCTGTGTCTGCGTGGGTTTCGCCCCCACAACCCAAAAATGTGCAGAGTAGGTGGATTGGCCACACTAAATTGCCCCTTAATTGGAAAAAATAATTGGGTAATCTAAATTTATTAAAAAAAAGGAAAAAAATGTTTTAAAAAAAAAAAGGATTTAAGGATGACTTTGTACCTTCAAGCGCATGTTTCTATTGCCGAGGATAAACTTTCAAATATGTTCACGAAGATGTTCTTGCAATTTCTCATACTCCCTCCGTTTCTCTCAGTAGCAGCTCCACGGTCACTATGTATTACAGCTTCTGAATGAAACCAGGAAACATCTGGAGCATCTGCCAAATATCAACCATGTGTCTACCTGTTATGGTAAAGAGATTACAATCTGTGGTAAGAAATTACTTCTTTTCCAGTTTACGCTTTCACGCCAATGAAAAGGATTACAGAATCTGTATGACCTCTCGGTTAATTATTTTCCAAATCCGAGGTATATTTAGAACAATAATTCAGTTTGAGTGCTTTACGAGGCTTGAGCAGTTTTGAGAGCTTCGGGTGACAGTACAAATCACTAGAGCAGGATTGATGCATTTGTGAACGTCACTGGGATTGGATTGGATTGGATTTGTTTATTGTCAGGTGTACTGAGGTACAGTGTAAAGTATTTTTCTGCGAGCAGCTCAACAGATCATTAAGTACATGGGAAGAAAAGGGAAGAAAAGAAAATACAAAATAGGGCAACACAAGGTATACAATGTAACTACATAAGCACTGGCATCGGATGAAGCATAGGTTTTGTCACAGTTGCATTTTACCCTGATGTGGTTGTTTCAGATCAGATTAGAATCCGAGAATTAAATCGGGTCTGTGTCGCACTTTCCAAGTGAAACCCGTTAGTCCTGCTTCTCTGCCCCCTTTCCCTGAAATCCCCCCAACCCCGTCCCCCAGCAATGAGACACAGAAATGACTGGGCAGTTAGTTCCAAGTGGTGGGATGTGGAACTGCACCTGCAGCTACAGCAACTGTCACCTCAACTTGCTTTGTAGTACCAGAGAACGTGACCTTGAAAAGCAGGCCAGTGGTCTTTGGAAGTGGAATGCACTTTGTACTTGTATGGCCAGAACAGGCAGTTAGTAAAAGGTAACAGCATGATAACCGACCCAACCCATGTGCAAGTTACTTAAAATAAGCCTCTCATTCTTTGTATTCAAGGTCCTGATTCCTGTCTTGACCTCACCCTCTCGCAGCAAGCCAAGTTGGGTTGGGGCCTGTTCATGCTCTTTGCCTTTGGTGTACCAGATCTGATATTACCCATGGTCCTCAGTAGCAGGGCCATCCATCCCTCTCTAACATTGCCATCTAAGCAAGAGGGCGATGTTTCAATCACTTTGGGGTTAATTTTAATTGTTGCCGCAAGTGTAAAGTGGCTGAAATTGGGTTGGTAACATTGTCTCCAGTCTACCTTTCCATTGACCACCTTTGAGTCTGGTAGTTAAAGACTACCAGAAGATGGGCGAAATGGTCCGACATAACGATGGAGCTTGCTATGACAGTCTTTCGAAGACACTGATGGCTATTTGGCCATGTGACAGGTAGTGGTCAGGGGTCTGTGTTGGTGGAGCTAGTGATGCAGGTCACCCCATACAATTTTCAGGTGGCTCTTTAAATTGGCAATCCTGCTGTTTTGAACAGGATGATGATACGTCTGCAGCTTGGAGTCCTATCAGGGTTATGGCATCCCAATTGACATTTTCAGATACAAAATAAGCAAACTGTGCACTGTGCTTGTTACGCCCATTTGTACCTTAAGGACCTAACAGACTTTTTGGGGAGGTATTTGTTGTGTGGTCAGGAAGACAGCTTTGATTTTTGGCTTCAGAGATATATTTTGGTCTGCTGTTGGTCTGTGTTCAATACTTCCAAGACCAGCTCCCAAATCCACACCCCATTCCCCATCTCCCTGTGGGAGCTAGCTGAATATTTGCCCTTTCACAACTGCCTATGTCTGTTTGATGCCTGTCGCCTGTAGTCAGATATATTCAAATGAAGCATGGGTCACCTGTCGAGCAGGTGGCATGTCTGATCACCTGACTTTGTGCACATTGCAAGCAGGAGTCAAAAATATTACCTTTCTGTAATAACGAGCATGGGATGTACTGTGTGGCATGATTGTTTTCCCCGTGTCGCTGAGGAGTGCTACCCCCCCTAGGGGCGGGGTAGCTTACCCACACTTGTATAAAAGGTTGAGTCTGGAACTGACTGACAAGAGAGAGAGTACCGAGTGAGATTTTACCGGTACTCATGTATATAATTGCTGTAAAATAAATGTTGTTTACTTTTGCTTACTTTGGTCTCCCCAAGCCTTTTTAAACCTTCCTAAAGGACAATGTCATAACCCCCACAAGGACCATGAGGAAACAATGATTGATCTTCCCATGGGAAAGAGTCCCAAGTAGGGGGCGGAACCCAACCACCTGGGGCTCTTTATGAGTGAAGTTTAAAAGTAGGCCCAACTCAGTGCCTGGTAAAACAAGACCTCCCAGCTCAGATTGCATTGAGAGTGAGATACTGCATGGCCCAGACTACTGCAAATATGTAAATAAATCCATCTTTGTTTACGACAGCTTTCCTCTGAGTTATTATAGACAGGAGATTATGAAATGACTGGGACAATTCAACTGGGCAGCACAGTAGCATGGTGGTTAGCATAAATGCTTCACAGCTCCAGGGTCCCAGGTTCGGTTCCCGGCTGAGTCACTGTGCGGAGTCTGCACGTCCTCCCCGTGTGTGCGTGGGTTTCCTCCGGGTGCTCCGGTTTCCTCCCACAGTCCAAAGATGTGCGGGTTAGGTGGATTGGCTATGCTAAATTGCCCGTAGTGTCCTAAAAAGTAAGGTTAAAGGGGGGGTTGTTGGGTTACGGGTATAGGGTGGATACGTGGGTTTGAGTAGGGTGATCATTGCTCGGCACAACATCGAGGGCCGAAGGGCCTGTTCTGTGCTGTACTATTCTATGTTCTAACTCCAGTATAACTGGAAAACAAAGTAGGCACTGTCTCTTGGGATTTATATATTTTTTAAACATTGCTACTCAAACCCCATTCAGGAAATGTTCTTTTTATGTCTTCTAAAGACACATTAGCCTCATGTTCAGGTGCGACCCCACATACTTTCATCGCTCAGCCATATCAGAATCCAGACTGTGGATGTTGACAGGCCTATTCAACCATAGCTGAACTCAATCCTGCCCTCACCTAAAGTCTGTGCACTCAACGTCCAGCAGGAGTTCCAGTTCTGGATGATTATTTTCCCCTTCTATATATTGAGGGCCTGGTGACAGGTTAGTGACCTGTTCCAGGAAAAAGAGCCTCACTCTGGGAACATATGGAAGTCTGCCTTGTGCACCTTGAGGTGTGGGAAGAGAATCAATAACGATATGCGGAGGGTAGTGAGACAAATTTTGTTCACCCTTATTCACGGCCCACTCTTGCTGACAATTGCAATCAGAATAAAGCATACGAGCTGCTGGAGTCATTGGAAATTAGATCATTTCAACAGGGCTTCTTAATTTTTGGAATTTTATTAAGAATTAGCACGTTACATTTCTGTATCAAACTAATGGTCCACTTCTATGAAACATATTTAAATAAAACATTTAATTTCTCTCATAGTCAAGATAATTCACAATCCATCTCAAAATGAAAAATGCTGGAAATTCACAAATTCAGTCATCTGCGAAAATGGTATGTTAGGTATTACACACCATCAGACACACCTAAAACATCCTAAATAGGTCTATTCTCTTTCGAGAACCGAACTGGACCGCATATACCAGCTGTTTCTATCTTTCTAGCAGCTGTTTATATCTTTATTTTTGATTTTCAATGTTTGCAGATTTTCTTTCTTACTATGCAATCTTTGATTATACTTCTTTCTGTTGAACCAATTGTTCATCAACAAAATAATTGTGTTATTTTCTCCATGAATTTTATAGGTGACTTGCATGGAAAATTGGATGACTTATTTTTAATATTTTATAAGGTATGTTTACATATTTTTGAAAACCAATTGCCATATTGTTTTTGTATATAATACTGTGCTTTGGAAGCAATATTATATCTGTGTCTATTTTAATGGTCCCTAACCCTTCCTTTAACACCCCTACCCCCATGAGTGTTTACATCAGCTCTAAATCAGTTCATTTCTTAAAATGTAATCATTTACAACACAATTCAAAGTTGGTCAAATCTAACAGCGCAACTGTCCTTCAAGAATCCTTTTGTTTATTATTAATCTGGGTGAAGTTACAGTGGGATTTTCAGAGGTCTTTTACCAATGTAAAATGCATATATTTAAAACTGATATTTTGCAAGTGGATTGTTGAATTTCCTTTTATAAAACTGATAGATTAAACTTTTCAATCAGTCAATTGCTATCTGACTGGGAATTAATACTGTTAATCCATTTACATTTTTGTTCTCACCAGATACATTTCGTACTGTATTTTTTCAGATCCATCATTACTCACTGGTCTAAAGCTGAAACATTATTTGCTCCCACTGCTAATATTTTGAGGGTTGTATATTTGCTAATATATTAGTGCAGTTGCACAGCTTGGGTACGATTTAACCAAAAGGTTTCCAAGTGTGGTAGCGAGTGGGAAATGCCGCGAGCTTCCCGATGCTCGGAACCGGCAAGACCGTCACCGCTATAAAACGTTAAGTGGTTCACTTCATGCCGCAAATGATGGTCCTGCCGGCTGATTCGCTGGGACTGTGCTTTCCAGCCCCCTGCTAACAAGGGAGAGCAGCACTTAAACCATTCCTGCACTGCCAACCTCATTCAGTTTGCAACCATGCCACCGAGCGGACCAGCGCCACGATTCGGGGATGCCGACCTGGACAGGTTGTTGGATGTGGTAGAGTCCAGACGGGATGCGCTGTTCCCCCGAGGGAGAGGGTCAGTCACAGGGCAGCAAGTGCCTCCTAGGAGGAAGTGGCAGCAGTAGTCAACTCGGGGAGCGTCACTAGAAGGACCGGCACCCAGTGGCGTAAGAAGATCCATGGCCTCCACCACTGCACGTGTGGGTTGCCAACCAGACCCTCCCCCGCACCCCGAGAATGTGCCTGGCACCACCTCCGCCCAGCACTGTTCAGAATGCCGCCCATGCCACCCCGCACCCCCGTCTCTCCATTCCCCCCCACATACACCGCACAATGAACATTGCGTGCAGCTCACGATTCCCCCTCTGTGACCCTGCAGAATAAGTTGCCTCCAACTCGGTTGAGCATCCTGAACACACCCCTACAGCATGGAAGGCTAAGCAGGTTGAGGATCGGGGGGGGGGGTAAAGGAGGGAAAGGGTGAGGGAAAGGGTTGGGAGTGGGGCAGCTCCATCGGGGGATTGTGGAGTTGGGGGACACATACGTAGAGCATTAAAAAAAGTTAGGGTGGCACGTGGCGCAGTGGTTAGCACTGGGACTGCGGCGCTGAGGATCCAGGTTCGAATCCCGGCCCTGGGTCATTGTCTGTGTGGAGTTTATAAATTCTCCCCGTGTCTGCGTGGGTTTCACCCCCACAATCCAAAGATGTGCAAGTTGGGTGGATTGGCCACGCTAAATTGCCCCTTAATTGGAAAAAAAATAATTGGGTACTCTAAATTTATATATATTTTTTTTAATTAAAAAAAAATCGAAAAATATGAGTCCGCTGGCACTTTCTACCGCAATGCGGGCCAAGCACCAATCTACTGCCCCAGCTCCCCAGACATGGAGGTCCATGCAGGGGATGGCAGGGTGAGAGTGAGCACTCGGGCAGGGGTCAGACTATGGCACAGATTGAGGCTGTTAGTTTTCATCAACCCCCTGCCCTCAACACTGAACTGCAGACGGTGCCGACACAGTCCCATCACTCTGGAATGAAGTTACACAGACCCTGTGAGGGTGGGACAGGGAGTTGGGGGGGGGGGGGGGGCAAGGTTGATGGTTGGGGTGAGGGGAGGAATGACGGACGAAGCCGCGTCCTATGTGAAGCGGGCGAGGATGAAGGCCTCCCTGGCCATGCGGGCTTTCTGGACCATCGCCGCTACCGCCTGCCCTCCATCCACCAGCTGGTCATGCGGGTCCTCCCCGGGCTGGTCCTCCAGTCCCTCTGGATATGGCGTCTCCTCGTCCTCGTCCTCCTCCTTGGAGGTGGCCACATGTTCCTCCCCCTCCACCTGCAGCACATTGCCTCCCTGCTGTGTCAGGTTGTGGAGGGCACAGCCGACCACCACAAAGCGGGTGACCATCCGAGGGTGTGTACTGCAGGGCACCACCAGAGTGGTCGAGGCATCGGAACCGCATCGAGGAATCCGATGCATCGCTCAATGACAGCCTGGTCACTGATGTTATTAGCCAGGTCCTCAGCGGTTACCCCTTATCCTCCAAGAACCAACCGGCCATCCTGGGGTGCTCCTCGAAGGGGCCAGAGATGTCTGACTGCCCCAGGATGTAGCTGTCTGACTGCCCCAGGATGTAGCTGTCTGACTGCCCCAGGATGTAGCTGTCTGACTGCCCCAGGATGTAGCTGTTGTGCACACTCCCTGGGGAAGCATGCACACACGTGCATGATCTTATCTGGTGATCACACACATGCTGGACGTTCAGGGAGTGGAACCCCTTCCTGTTCGTATAGGGCACTCCCAGATGGCCTGGTGAGTGCTTTAAAAGCCAACGATATAGTTCAGTGAGCTAAACCAGCCCCTGGTATATAATTCGTATATTCGTATATAATTCGTACATATGTAATTCGCTGTCTGGGTAACAGGGCATCCGAGACCTTATGGATGCACTTGGAGGCAGTCTGTTGGGCAGCCGGGTCCTCAGGGTGTGGAGCGGGGCCTTGCACGTGAGCTGCCGGACTTGCCAGCAGCACCTCGAGGGTAGCACAGTAGTTAGCACAGTTGCTTCACAGCTCCAGGGTCCCAGGTTCGATTCCCGGCTTGGGTCACTCTCTGTGCGGAGTTTGCACGTTCTCCCCATGTGTGCGTGGGTTTCCTCCGGCTGCTCCGGTTTCCTCCCACAGTCCAAAGATGTGCAGGTTAGGCGGATTGGCCATGATCAATTGCCCTTAGTGTACAAAAAGGTCGGGTGGGGTTACTGGGTTACAGCGATGGGCCGAATGGCCTCCTTCTGTCCTGTAAATTCTATCACCTGCTGCGGGGTCCAAGAAATTGTCCATTGTGTTTATATCTGCAAGGAATTGGAGAGTGTGTGGGACTGACCACCAGTGGTGTCTTCCTCCCCGGGACCTCCATTCCCCATTGCTCCCCTCTCTCCCCCCACCCCCCTTCCCCATCCTCCACCACATCCCATGCCACCCAACACATCCTGCTCACGCACTCCACTCGCAGTGGGGGCCCCTGCTTATCGGACCTCACACCCTGTACCTCAGACACCCACATGTAACGTTACCTGGACCAAGCGCTGGTCCCCTCCCTCCCCCCGCCCCCGGTGCACAGGCCCATCCCCTGGGAGTTTGGATGTTGGCTGCTGTGTGTGTGGTGTTGCCTCCCGCAGTGTTCAGGCACAGTGTCCTGGCATCATCCCTACATCAAAAGGAAGGGGTTCCACTCCCTGGACATGAAATGAAATGAAATGAACAATAACACCCACGTGCTGCATGGCACCCTTACCACAGAGATCCATTTGGGAGCTGTGAAGTGCTCACTTTAACTACGATTGCCAGTTCCCAATTAGCAGTAGCCGTCAGCCGTACGGTCAGAGGCCTCCATGGTCAATGGGAGTTTTGGGTGGTCGGTAGAATAGGCGGGCTCGGGCTGGGTTTGCCCTAGGTAAAGGTCCAGGGGTTTGCGTGGTGGACCTGCGGGTGCTGAGGCACCCATCTCTTACCCCCATCCCCACCGATGGCGGGACACCCCAACCGTGGGTGGCGCCCCAAACCCCACCGAGCACCGGGAAAGCTGCCCTGGGCTCATTGCCTGGGATCAAAGATGGCTACTCAACTCCTTGGGTCCCCACAGCAGCCCTTCCACCAGCTTTACGTTTTTCAAAAGGAGTACGAATCGGTAACCATGTGACCACTTGCTGGATTGGCTGTTAGATAGGGGGTCACTCCTGTTAACTGTGGTGATAATTTGTTTCTCACCACGCCACGGTGGGATCCTGATTTTGCCAACAGGAGTGGGCCGGTTAGATCACCAAAAGATCGGCGCTCGGCACGGTTCTCGATTTTGACCTCTCCTGCAATTTAACGTCCTCGGCGCACTCTTGCTCAAGTGCAATACAGCCATTAAATCATGCCCACTGTTTATAAAGCATATAGAGATACAATGGTACTGAATTTCCAGTCAATACTAACTCATACAAAACAGCCTCACTGAGACCCAGAAATGCACGTGATAATTGAATTTGTTTACTGCAAGCTGGATTTGAGTAGGTCATATCCTCAACAGCACCCAACTCCACCCCTGCCTCAGTTTATCTGCTGCTGAAACTATCTAAGCCTCTCAACTTAACTACACCAACACACTCTGGCTGACTTTGCAGGCTCTACCCTCCTTAAACCTGAGGTCATCCAAATCTCTGCAACCCTTTTCCTAACACAAACTAATTCCCATTCCCCTAACACCCCCATGCCCATTGATCCCCTATCACCCCAATGCCCATTGATCCCCTATCACCCCATGCCCATTGATCCCCTATCACCCCCATGCCCATTGATCCCCAGCTAAGCAATGACTCAAGTTACTCGAGTTTAAAATTCTCATCCCTGTTTATGTCCTCACTTATCTCCAGCCCCATACCTGTGCAACCCCAATTCTGGCCTCTTGAGCATCTGTAACCACCCCAACATTGCAATTTTAGCTATGAAGATCCTAATCTCTGGAAGTTCCTGTTCCTGAGGGAGGGCCATACTGACAGATATACCGGGCGGGATTCTCTGATCCTGAGGCCAAGTGGTGGCGCTGTCGTAAATGCCGTCGCGTTTCACGACGGTGTCAACATGAACCTCAGGAGCAGCGATTCTGACCCCTACAGGGGGCCAGCATGGCACTGCAGCGACCCACGCTGCTCCAGCTGATGATGCCGGGATCAAATGGGCGCCGTGGGTCCGCGCATGCACACTGCGACCGGCGGCAACACGCGTGAGAGCAGTGGTTCACTTCTCCGCGTCGGCCCCGACGCAACATGGCGTAGGAATACAGGTCCAGCGCGGAACAAAAGAGGCCCCCAGCCCAAGAGGCCGGCCTGCTGATCAGGCCACAGCGGAGACCCCCTTCCCCCATCAGGCCACCCCCGGATGCATGCACACCGAGGTCCCGCCAGATAAGACCACATGTGGATGGCGCCGGCGGGATCCAGATTTTTTTTGAGGCCGTTCAGCCCATCCAGGGTGGAGAATTGCTTGGGGGGGGGATCCCGCCCACCGTCTTTCATATGACGGGTTAATTAAAGTCCTGTCTACTCCCTCCAGTGATGTAAACGACCCCATAAGCCAATATTTCATAAGAGCCGGAGAGTTAACCCCGGTGTCCTGGCCATTACATAGCTTTCAATCAACATCAGAACAAAATGTGATCTGGTTTCATCACAATCACAATGGTGTACGCGGGAGTTGGTGTGCGCAAATCTGCTATCATATATATGCATTACAAAAGTGAATGAATTTCAAAAGTACGTCATTGGCTATACAATACTTGAGTCGTTTGGTCATGAAAATGCAAGTGTTTTTCTTGTCACTCTCAACTTGTGTTTCCTCCTTTTTAAGATGATCCTATCTCTCTAGCCAAGCTTTTGACCGTTAGTCCTGACACCATTCCGTCTGAGCTGCCGAAAATCACGCAGTGGGTTGTTCAGTCAATCCCAATTTAACATTGCCCGCTGCTGCAGCTTCTATGCTTTGAACATGGGATTGGGGGAGGATGCTCGTTGGCGGAAATTGGGACTGAATGATAATGTATAAAGGAAATAAAAATTAGGATAGATCAAGAACGGGTGGCTGTGTGGGAAATGGCCTGTGTGCTACTGCACTGCTGGCATAGTTAATGTAAGACAATTGCTTTTGTCACTAATTTAGATTTATTCTTCTTCCCTGACCAGAATGGGCTCCCATCACCAGAAAAAGTGTATATCTTCAATGGTGACTATGTTGACAGAGGGAAATATTCTATTGAGATTCTGATTATCTTGTTTTCACTTCTACTGGTTTATCCAAAGGGAGTCTATTTAAACAGAGGAAACCATGAAGATTATGTCATCAATTTAAGGTACACAGCATAACTCACCGTTGTGTTGATTCCCTCCAATGTCAGTGCATATTCAGTGACTCTTCCAATCTTGTGGCAATGGAACTGCTACAGTCAGCTTCAGGATTATCCAGGGGCGGCACGGTGGTATAGTGGTTGGCAGTGTTGCCTCACAGTGCCATGGACCTGGGTTCAATTCCAACCTTGAGTGACTGTTTTTGTGGAATTTGCACTTTATCTCCTGTGTCTGCGTGGGTTTCCTCCCACAGTCCAAAGAAGAGCAGGTTAGGTGGATTGGCCATCCTAAATTGCCCCTCAGTGTCCACAAATGTGGAGGTTAAGTGGGGGTACAGAGATAGGGCGGGGTGTGGAACTAATAGGGTGCTCTTTCAGAGGGTCGGTGCAAATACGATGGGCCGAATGGCTGCCTTCTGCAGTGTAGGAATTCTATCATCTTCGCTGGATAATACTTGGCAAAATACTGCAGTGGTTTGCCATTCCATTAATTTTTAAAAAAAATTTAGAGTACCCAAATCATTTTTTCCAATTAAGGGGCAATTTAGCATGTTCAATCCACCTACTTTGCACATCTTTGGGTTGTGGGGGCGAAACCTACGCAAACACGGGGAGAATGTGAAAACTCCACACGGACAGTGACCCAGAGCCGGGATCGAACCTGGGACCTCGGCGCTGTGAGACTGCAGTGCTGCCACTTCGCAACCGTGCTGCCCCCCATTCTACAATTTGATTGACCTGGAAACTCTTCCCTCCTATTGCCCAGCGTCATGCAAATTGGATGGATTTACAAACTAATAATCAACCTGGTTGGCCATTTTATGAATGCACCTTCCATGGACATCAAGTCCTGAAGTGGGATTTGAACCTGGGGTTTTAGTCCAGAGATAGGGATGCTATCACTGCATCACAAGACCGTGGAAGGTCTACACAGCATGAATTCACCCTTAAGAGAAGAAGAAAAATTAGTAATGAAAGGAAAGAATGATCATCATCATCTCTTTGGAGCTCCTAGATCTTTTTTTAAAATTTAGAGTACCCAATTCTTTTTATTTTCCAGTTAAGGGGCAATTTGGTGTGGCCAATCCACCTACCCTGCACATCCTTGGGTTGTGGGGATGAAACCCACGCAGACACAGGGAGAACGTCCAAACGGTGGATAGTCAGATGCTCTTTTCTGGGGTAGGAGAGTCAAGTTCTAGGGTGCATAGGTTTAAAGTGCGTGGGGAAAAGTTTAGAATAGATGTGTGAGGCAAGATTTTTACACAGAGGGTGGTAAATATATGGAATGCGCTGCCTGGGGAGGTGGCGTGAGCAGGTACAAGTCGCATTTAAGGGGCATCTAGACAATGAATAGGGTGGGAATGGAAGGATACGGACTCCATAAGTGCAGACGGATTTAGTTTAGGTAGCATGGTTGGTGCAGGCTTGGGAGGGCCGAAGGGCCTGTTCCTGCGCAGTATTGTTCTTTGTTCTCACAGGCAGTGACCTAGGGCTGGGATCAAATCCAGGTCCTCAGCGCCATAGGCAGCAGCGCTAACCATTGTGGTGGCTGGTGCCACCGCAGGCACCCGCTACTAGGTCTTTTTAATTAATTTCTAACAAGCTTTGTACCCAGTGTTCAGAGAAATTTCTACTAGCAGAGATAAAGGTGACTGATCTAGGATAGACAAACACAGGAACAAGTTTTGCTCTTTCAGAACCATCAGTCTGCCCAATTATATCACAGTTGATCTGTGAGCAAATTCCATCCAACCACTTTAACGGCGCATCTATTAATCACAGATTTAAAATGATTAACAAGCTGCGATCTATTATAAAAACAGGAAGAGGGTTTTTATGCTGTTGAAAAAGGAGGATCAAGTGGAACAAAAAAGGACATTCAGGGTTAGATTAAAGGACAGGGGTGATTAAATTACAAAGATGTCATGGAACAAAAGGCAAAGAGAGTGGGGATTATTTTCATCAAAAACAAACATTGGTCTTAAGTCCTAGTATTAGCGAGATTGAAGTGGAATGCTGCAGTGCTCCGTGATGCTCCCGTTCCCCAGCTGGATGTCTCATAGACAGGAATCACCACTGGTCCCTAAAAGCAGGAATCAGGCACCAGGGACACCTAGGGGGAAGAGTACTCTCTCTACACCTACCTGCAGAGTGCCGAGATGGGTCCTTCAGGGGAGGTGGGAGTTGGAAGGACTTGGGCTGGGCTGGAGGCGCTCAGGTCAGGGATCTTTCTCGGGACAGGAGTTACATTTTTTTTTATAAATTTATATTACCCAATTATTTTTTCCAATTAAGGGGCAATTTAGCATGGCCAATCCACCTACTCTGCACATTTTTGGGTTGTGGGGGCGAAACCCACGCAGACACGGGGAGAATGTGCAAACTCCACACGGACAGTGACCCAGAGCCGGGATCGAACCTGGGACCTCAGCGCCGTGAGGCAGTTGTGCTAACCACTAGGCCACCGTGCTGCCCTGGGACAGGAGTTACATGACAAATCTTCCCTCTATAGCCTTGAAAACCTTTGAAATTGGCATGCTGGAAGAGAGTTCAAAGATGTGTCAAATGAAGGTAAAAGTCTTCCCTTTGATGCGTCAGAGACCCTTGAGGTTCTTTTTTCTCATTCAATTTTATTCCCCTTTAACTGTTTCAAGCCTCTGTGCATGGCGAGAACTCCAGAAGCTATGAACTACATTGTTTGCATTCAATTTCATTGCCCATTACCTTTTACAAGCCTCTTGATTGACATATCCAGGCTATTTAAAAGGACTTATTAGCTTAGTTTGTATAGCTGTTTGCGGTCCATTAACTTTCTTTTGAGCAGGTATTGTTTCTAACTAAGTTTTTTTTGGGAGGCTTTTTTCTTTGTTCTAAAGTGCTTCCTTGAACCACCCTTATGAAATCTCCCCTCATAATTTAAACTGTGGAACCCTGATAATTTTGCAATTGCGATCCTTCTAAAGCCCAATATATCCTTTCTAAATGTTGGTGCCTAGAATTGTATCCAGTACTCGAGATGTAGTATAGCCAAGACTTGGGTGGATATGGATGAAACATTGCTCTATTCAGTTTGTAACTTGATGCTGAATACTGTAGATCACCAGAGGTAATCCAATGTAATCAAAAGAATATAGTGCACAATGAAAACTACATTTCCTGAAATACAATTCTCCCAATTCCAAGTTATATTTTACCATTTCAGGTATGGTTTCACAAGGGAAGTACTGCAGAAATACCAGGTAAGCATTTGGATGACTTCTTCTGTGCTTCCTCTGCAAGCTATTGATGGCATACTGTTGGAATATTTTCTGTAGCTAATGATTTTTTATATCTTTAGGTGCATGGCAGTAGAATTCTGAAATTAATACAGAGTGTTTTCAGTTGGTTACCATTAGCCACGATTATAGATGAAAAAGTATTGATTATACATGGAGGTATTTCAGAAACCACAGATTTGGATTTCCTGAGCAAGATTAACAGGTGTAAGGTACAGTCTGGACATTTAATGTATCACATTTACAGTCTGAATTATTAATAAGTTATTCTAACTGCTTTTCATTTTGCAAAGAATCCCTGGATGTATTTTCTTTCAAATGCCGCTACTTTTGTTTAAGTGTACTGGAATATCGGGACATTCTGAGCAATGACAATTTATCTATCTCTTTCTATTTCTCAAACATCACTCTTTTAATGGCTAGAAGTGACACGAACTGAGCCACGTTGGTTCATTCATTTGATAATAAAATTTGGCTTATCTTTTCAAAGTGAAGGGCAGCACGGTGGCGCAGTGGTTAGCACTGCTGCCTCACGGCGCCGAGAACCCGGGTTCGATGCTGGCCCTGGGTGACTGCCCGTGTGGAGTTTACACATTCTTCTTGTGTCTGTGTGGGTCTCACCCACACAACCCAAAGATGTGCAGCGTAGATGGATTGACCATGTTAAATTGCCCCTTAATTGGAAAAAGAAAAAAAAAAACACTTTTCAAATTATCTTTTTTCAAAAAGGTTTTCCAATTAAGGGGTAATTTAGTGCAGCCAATCCATCTACCCTGCGCATCTTTGGGTTGTGGGGGCGAGACCCAATCTGACATGGGGAGAATGCACAAACTCCACACGACAGTGACTTGGGGCCGGGATCGAACCCAAGTCCTCAGCTCCATGAGGTAGCAGTGCTAACCACCATGTCGCTCCAAAGGAGCTTTTAAAGGGACATTTTGTGCCATCAAAATGTAGACTTCCATTCTATCTAGAACAACAAGGTTTAAAGGGAGAATATTTGCTCTCGTGGGAAAGAGCTTGACTAGCGGCCATCAATATAAGATAGTAGAGACAGCAAGACATCTTTTCAGCCAAAGAGCAGTAAGAATGTGGAACTTGCTACCACAAGGAGTGGTTGAAGCAAATAGTTCAGATGTATTTAAGGGGAAACTAGACGAGCATTTGAGGGAGGAGAGACTAGACGGCTACAATGGTAGATTTAGATGAGAAAAAGATTGTTATAGGCTTGACTGGAGTATAAACATTGGCATGGGGTGGGTGGGCCAAATGGCCTGTTTCTGTGCCACTTACCCTATATGATTGGAATATTTAATTTATCTACAAGATGGAGACCTTCAATGGATTTTCTTGGGTTGTTAAAGATATAATCTGCTAACTTGCAAACGGAGATAAAATTCAACACATCTGACCACAGGTAACCTTATTAGGAATTAGGACAGCGGGGGTTGAGGGGGGGTGGAAAGAGGAGCGAGCAGGGCCGGTTTGCAGGGTGGCGGGCTGGGTAGAGAAGGGAGGGGCTCACTTGAGGAGTGGGTGTTGGGGCTCAGTCCAGGAAAGGGACACGGCAGGATGGGGTTCACTTGGAAGGGGGTCAGTCCGGGAGGGGGGTGGTTGCATCTGGTGGTGGCGATTGGGTCGGGTGTGGGGGTGGTGTGGTGGGCCTCTGGGGGAGTCGTATTTATGCGGGATGTCCTGTGCAAGGCTGGGTATGGGGTTTTTAAATAGTTACTCTGGAGTTAGTTTTTTTTCCTCCTTCTTTCAGAGAAGCTTTCAGAGTAGCTATCAGGATAAAACTGGCAGAACCATCTGAAGTTAGTGATTTAAATCGCTTCTGTCAGATGGTTCCCAGCGCAATTGTCCAGAGGAAGTTAGCGCTTTTTGGCAGTTGGGCGACCCTTGTGTGGGAACAACCAAGTGGGATTCCAAGGGCATCATAGGGGTACCCCTGAAATGTGAGGCTGGGAAACCTGGAAGTTAAGGGTCATTGTCATTGGGTTAAATTAGATTGGATTGAAATTTAATGTTAGTGATTTTTCACATATCTGAGGTCCTCCCAAAGGAAACACTAATTTCTACTCCTGAAGCTATTCGGCCCGTCTACACTGGCGACATTTAGGTCAAGTTCTAATGTTTTCTTTCAGAAATTTAGAGTATCCAATTATTTTTTTCCAATTAAGGGGCAATTTAGCATGGCCAATCCACCTAGCCTGTACATCTTTGGGTTGTGGGGGGAAAAACCCACGCAGACACGTGGAGAATGTGCAAACTGAAAGGCAGCACAGTGGCACAGTGGTTAGCATTGTTGCCTACGGTGCTGAGGACCCGGGTTCAAATCCCGGCCCAGGGTCACTGTCAGTGTAGAGTTTGCATATTCTCCCCGTGTCTGCGTGGGGTTCACCCCCACAACCCAAAAATGTGCAGAGTAGGTGGATTGGCCACGCTAAATTGCCCCTTAACTGGAAATATAATTGGGTACTCTAAATTTAAAAAAAAAGAGAATGTGCAAACTCCACACAGACAGTGACCCGAGGCCGGAATCAAAACTGGGACCTCGGCGCCGTGAGGCAGCAGTGCTACCCACTGTGCTACCAAGCTGCCCCTGGTCAAATTCTAATGTAGAGACATGGTTTGAAGTAAATCTTCAGGATTTTAATGCATTTATCCATTTAAAGACGAATGTTTTGGGGTGGCGCGATGGCACAGTGGTTAGCATTGCTGCCTCACGGCACCGAGGACCTGGGTTCGATCCCAGCCCCGGGTCACTGTCTGTGTGGAGTTTACACATTCTCCCAGTGTCTGCATGGGTCTCACCCCCCACAACGCAAAGATGTGCTGGGCAGCTGAATTGGCCACACTAAATTGCCCCATAATTGGAAACTTTTTTAAACTTAAAAAAAAAAGACAAATGTATTTATTTGATTGAAAACAAAATGGCAGCTTATTACATAAGAGAAGATCTTCTATAATGGATATATATCAGATATGAAGAAAAAAAAGACCTGCATTAATATAGTGCCTTTGCAACCTCAGGATACCGAAGCATGGTGCACCAATAAAGTACGTTGTGAAGAATAGTCACTGTTGTAATGTAGAAAACATATTATACTGATTAACCTTCAGTGATTTAAAAAAAAACTGACCTGTATTTAAAATCACAAAATCTGATTGCAATAATTCAGTTAATCACCTGTACAGTGTTATGGGAGCGGTGTTTTCAGAACCCCAAAATGTATCATGGAGTTCAACCAACCTCTCCCTTTAATGTATTGTTAGCTTTTGAAGCACACGGCTTGTTCTCCAGGTGTGGTATTACAATTATGGACACGTGGGTTTTTAAACACAAAACAATGTTTATTCCATGAATTCAAGTTAACCTTTTAAATAAACATTGGATCCCTTAACACCCCTTACTTCAAAGATAACCCCGAAAATAATACAACACTAAATAATCCCTCAAAATGTTCCTTCAAACCTCTAAAAGACTTCACCTTTAACAACAGAAACACATCAGGTTAAAGACATTACTATTATGAGTTTAAATCACCCAAATGATTCAGATATAGTCTTTCATGGCAGAGATCACAGCAGATCCAGCTCACTGTAAACAGACACACCCAAGCTCTTTTTTTCAAAACTCGGCTTTCTCCTTTCAAACAGCTCCCATCAAACCAGCCAGGCACTTTTCAGCTGCTCTCTCAAACTGAAACTAAAAGCAGAAGTGAGCTCAGCTCCCCCACCCTCTGACATCACTTCAGTAATATGAGCTGCTCCATTTCTTAAAGTTACATTGCTTAAACATCCATTTGTTAAAGGTACTCTCACATGACAACAAGTTTAACAAGAAAAGTCCATGCTGAAGATGGAGGCTAATTGTGATGGAAAATGATTGGTTTTCTTTATTTTTAAGATGCTACATCTTCGTGGATAGTTCCCTGTCTGTTTAGGTCTGATTTGCTGCTGCTTTACAAACATATTTTAAACTAACCAGGTGCAGGAGAAACAGAGGTGCCAGGTGTAAGACTTGTAAAAAGGTGGATGGATAGATAGGATGCAGATATGCACAAGAGTGCTTCTTTCTGAAAACAAACTCTCCTGTTTACAACAGTATGTTTCAACCTTGAGACCACCCAGAAGGAAAAGGATTGAATGGACCAAGCAGGTCTCCAATCAGGAGCAATACTCCAGTGGGGACAATGGGCAATGTGTCAACAAATCTGATCAACCCCCAAGGAAGAATTCCGCATCTGACATCCTTAACCTTCATTCTCTCATGTATAAGAGTCAGAGGAGGAAGAGTTCAGGCACAATAAGCGTAAAGAGAAAGGAAATCTCTAAAAGAGTACGATGTTCAGTTGAGGAAGACCTAGAGGAATGTCGTAGAAAAGTGGGCTTCAATAACACGTATGATGAATCTAAAACATCACAGTCCATGTTGGATGTACACACTCAGGAAATCTTTGACTTGGATGATCATGAATGGAAACAGGTGAGACGACATATAAATACATATATTATATATATATGAAATCATGTGCATTAATTTATAAGAAACTATACAATGGATTTGTACCATGCTATAATGGGACCTGTACATGTGGGGCATGTACATGTGGGGCAGACAGATATTCCTATACACAAAAAAGTGTTCACCAAATGTAAAGCATTGCCAGGATAGGTGACTAAAGTTGGCAAATTAGACTAATTTAAAAATAGTTTTAACTGGCAAGACCGTGAATTGAATCCAATGGGCTGAAGAGCTTCCTTCATCGGAATCTGGCTTGTGAGACTAGGGTCTTGAAAATCCATGTTGGCTGCAGATGGGACATACCACCTGAAAGACTCCGGGGGTAACTAAATCAAACTTTTCAGCGTGGGAGGTGGGAATGGCCACTCACTTAAATGCAAATGGGTCACCATCCATTGAAGAGGTCACTTACCATCAAGGAGACAGGGCTGTGTGTGAATGCCATTGGTTTCAACAATGCTGATCCTGCAATCCCACCCCAGCACAGACGAATGCAATCTCTGTAAAGCTACGCCAAGTAATGGCCATTAGAAAACACAATGTTAGAATGGGATCTTGTATATCTTGGCCCCACGTGTCTGAATCATGTAATACAGGTTGGAAATGGTTGGAATGTAATCATTTCTGATCATGGAGGTTGGGTTTACATGGCTGGCAGGTTTACCGCAAATCAAAGACCCCTCCCACCCAGCTTACTCGCTCTTCCAACTTCTTCCATCGGGCAGGAGATGCAAAAGTCTGAAAACACGCATGAACAGACTCAAAAAACAGCTTCTTCCCTGCTGTTACCAGACTCCTAAACTACCCTCTTATGGACTGACCTCATTAACACTACACCCCTGTATGCTTCACCCGATGCCGGTGCTTATGTAGTTATAGTGTGTACCTTGTGTTGCCCTATTATGTATTTTCTTTTCCTTTTCATTTACTTAATGATCTGTTGATATGCTCGATGAAAAATACTTTCTACTGTACCTCGGTACACATGACAATAAACCAAATCCAACCCACCATACACAGCTTATAAATGTATGTATTTTAGTGACACCATTCACAAATTGTTTGGATTTGGTGAAAATCTCTTTTCGTATTTTCAATGACAGATATTTGAAACGTCTAACATCACGAAAACAGTAACTGCTCATCAAAGGACTTGGTGAAAACAGGTTTAAAGCACAATATTTCTACGTCTACTACGTCTTTCCTATTCACTGGGCAGTTATTGTTTAAAATGGATGCCCAGAAGTTGTTAAAATGCCTATGAATGGGGCGGCACGGTGTTGCAGCGGTTAGCATTGCTGCCTTACGGCGCCGAGGACCTGGGTTCGATCCCAGTCCCGGGTCACTGTCCATGTGGAGTTTGCACATTCTCCCCGTGCCTGCGTTGGTCCCCCCCCCCCCCCAAAAACACACACACAACCCAACCCAAAGTTGTGCACGTAGGTGGATTGGCCATGCTAAATTTCCCCTTAATTGGTGGCATGAAGATTGGGCTCAGTGGGCTTGTTGGGCTAAATAGCTTCTCCAATTCCATGCTTTATGTTCTTCTATTTCAATTTTTTTCAATTTGATGTTTGTGTTCGGTGATGATGACTTTTATTGCCTATCTGTAGATGCTCTTGTGAGGGTCATAGATACATAGAAGATAGGAGCAGGAGGTGGCGCAGTGGTTAGCACTGCTTCTGGTTAGCTCTACGATGCAGAGAACCCGAGTTTGATCCCGGCCCTGGGTCACTGTACGTGTGCAGTTTTCACATTCTCCCCATGTCTGCAAACATGTGCAAATTAGGTGGATTGTCCACGCTAAATGGCCCCTTAATTGGAAAAAAATAATTGTGCGCTCTAAATTTATTTTAAAAATAATAATTGCAGCAAGACATCCCTGCTCCTGTACTTGAATCCTCTTGCTATGAAGACCAACATACCATTTGCCTTCTTTTGCACCTGCTGTACCTGCATGCTTACCTTCAGTGACTGATGTACAAGAACACCCAGGTCTCATTGCACATTCCCCTCCTTAATTTATGGCCATTCAGATAATAGTCTGCCTTCTCATTTTTGCTCCCAAAGTGGATACCCCGTAATTCTCCAAATTATACTCCATCGGCCATTCATTTGTCCACTTACTCTACTTGTCCAAATCACATTGAAGGATCTCTGCATCCTCCACACAGCTCACCCTCGCACACAACTTTGTGTCATTTGCAAATGTCAAGATATTACATTTTGTTCTCTCATCTAAATTGTTAATACACATTGTGAATAGCTGTGGTCCTAGCACTGATCCCTGCAGTACACCACTAGTCACTATCTGCCAATTAAAAAAAGACCCGTTAATTCCTACTCTTTGTTTCCTGCCTGCCAACCAATTTTCTATCCATCTCCATACACCATCCCTAGTTCCATGCTCTTTAATTTTACGCACTAAGTCTCTTATGCGGGACTTTGTCGAAAGCCTTTTGAAAGTCCAAATATACCACATCCACTGGCTTCCCTTATCAACTCTACGAGTTACATTCTCGAAGAATTCCAGTAGATTTGTCAAGCATGATTTCCCTTTCATAAATCCATGCTGACTCTGTCCAATCCTGCCACTGTTTTCTAAGCGCTCTGCTATAAAATATTTGAAAATGGTTTCTAGAATTTTCCCCACAACTGACATTGGGCTTACTGGTCTACAATATACTATTTTCTCTCTACCTCTCTTTTTGAAATTGGAGTTACATTAGCTACCCTCCAATCTGCAGGAATTGTTTCAGAGTCTATAGAATCCTGAAAGATGACCATGAATACATCCACTATTTCTAGAGCCACTTCCTTAAGTACTCTGGGATGTGGATTATCAGGCCCTGGGGATTTATCAGCCTTCAATCCCATCAGTTTTCCCAACACCATTTCTCTATGAATATCATAAGCCATGGATTGGCCACCTTGCCCGTTTTACTTTTGTAATCTCCTTCAGTTCCTCCCTCTCACCAAACCCTGCATTCTCCAACATTTCTGGTATCTGATTTGTATCCTCATTTCTGACGACAGAACCAAATTGTGTTTTGTTGCTCAGCCATTTCTTTGCCCCATATTATACATTCCCCTGTTTCTGACTGTAAGGGGCCGATATTTGTCTTCAGCAATCTTTTTCTCTTCATGTACCTATAGAATCTTTTACAGTCAGTTTTTATGTTCCCTGCAAGCTTACTCTCGTACTCCATTTTCCCCTTCATAATCAATCCTTTAGCGCTTCTTTGCTGAATTCTAACTTCTCCCAATCCTCAGACCTGTTGTTTTTTTCTCCCAATTTCCCTGGTGCCTGGTAAGCCATTGATTGGCCACCTTACCCTTCTCTTTTTGTGCCAGGCAGGAATAATCCATTGTTACAATTGGCCCATGCGCTGCTTGAATGTTTGCCATTGTCTATCCACTCTCATCCCTTTGAGTAATGTTTCCCAATCTATCAGAGCTGACCTTCTCCTTGAACTGCAGCCTTGCTTGTGCTTCTGGAACAGAATATTGACCCAATGGTGACAAAAGAAACTTGAAAATGACATCAATAAGTCAATGGTTTACGGACTCATACTGTGGGTTTGAAAAGTGTATTTTCTCTCCTGAGATTGTGGACATCTTGTGGAGTGATCCAATGCATCAGGAAGGCTGTATTGCAAATACAGTCAGAGGAGGTGGATGCTACTTTGGACCTGATGTGACGGAGAAGATTCTACAGAAGCACAATTTGCAGCTCTTGATCAGGTCCCATGAGTGTAAGCAGGAGGGCTACGAGTTCTGCCACAACCAAAAGGTAAGGCTAAACCTCATGTAAAAGAAACATCACAACAAGCGCATACTTAAGCATGATTGGCAGTATTGTGTTGCCCACTTCATGTTAGTACTGAGTATTGATTACAGTTTTGGTATAACTGATCAGCTCTTAACTATGCTACTGCCTATCTATGTGCTTCTGTGAATAAAACTGATAATGTCAGTTTAGGATAGGACAGCTCCCAAACACTGGGGCAATGATCAGAATTATCCAGATCACATTGCTTAACATAGGACTAATTAATATGGGACTAATGAGGGAAATTTTATATATGATTTTATAAAATTGATACCACAGTATTCAACTGAGCAATGTGACACAATAATGAGAATGAAAGTTCAAATTTAGCCAGGTCACCTGCCGTAATAAGACTTGCATTTATATAGCACCTTTCACATCTCTCAATGTCCAAATGTATTTATAGCGAATGAAGTACTTTTGTATATGGTGTAATAATAATGATAATAAAAATGGAATAATTGCAGCACTCCGTAGAACCTTTTATTACAATCACACATACTCATCACCTATCCAATTATCTACCGCAACCCTACCTCCGTGCACTATCCTTATATCTCTTAACTCCCTTAATGTCCAAAAATCTATTGATTTCGGTTTTGAACATAACTCCACCACTATGCTGCCACAGCTCACTCATGGAGAGAAGTTGGGTGAAGACATTCCTGTTCCTCTCAATCCTAAATAGCTGGTCCCTTATTGAGTGCGACCCATTGTTCGAGATTCTCCAGCCCAGAGAAACATTCTCCCAGAATCTACCCTGTGAAGCCTCTTATAATAATTTGATGTGTTTCAATTAGGCCACATCACATACTTTTAAATTCCATGGAATATAGGCCCAGACTGCTCCATCTCTTTTCACAGGGCAATCTCCTCATCCCAGGAACCAGTCTAGTGAACCTTCATTCTCTTCCCAGTATATCCTTAGGAAACCGTACACTTACTCCAGGCATGGTCTCAACAAGACCGTGTACAAAGCAAATCTTTTCACTACTGTACTCCAATCCCTTTGTTAAAAAAAGGAACATATTATTTGGCGTCCTAATGGTTTGCTGCAATAGCACGTTAACTTTCTATGTAAAGACACCCAAACCCTCTAAATATAAACATTTCCCAATCTCACACCATTAAAAAAAATATCCAGCATTTTTTTATACTTTTCCTTCCAAAGATAACTTCACACTCCCCCACATTATATATTCGATCTATCATGGCCTCACCCATTTACTCAATCTGTCCCTATATCTTTGCATCCTGTTTCCATCCTCTTGCTTGCTTTTGCATCTCCCTTTGTATTGTCAGTAATCTTGAATGCATTACACTTGGTCTCCTCATCTAAGTCATTGATAACGATTGGAAATAGCAGAGGCCCATGCACGGGTCTACTGGTTATGTATTATCTTCAAACCTGAAAATTACCCATTTGCTCCAAGTTGGCTTTGTCTGTTAAGCAATTTTCAATCCAGAATAACATTTGATCCCCATTCCATTTGTGCAAGAACCTATGTGGTACTGTACATTTTGATTAAATGTTTATTGAAAATCCAAATACACTACATGCACACATTGCCCTTATCAACCCTGCTAATTACAACCTCTCAAAGAATTCTAGCAGACATTTCAAACACTATTTTCCTTTCATGAATCCATGTTGACTTTGCCTAATAATATTATGATTCACTTTTAACACGCCATTTAATAATAGATTCAGGCATTTTCCTATTTCTGATGTCAAGCTAACTTGCCTGTAGTTTCCTGTTCTCTCTCTCTCCCCCTCGAGCAAGATGTGGGTCACGTTATCTCCATTCTCCATTGTTGAAAAGATGCCTGAACTGTACACGTTTTGTTTCTACAGCAGGATTGCCCATTCATTTCCTTCATTACATTTTACTCTTTTTGTTATGAATATAGGTCCTGACCATATTTTCTGCCTCTAATTATTATGAAGTTGGCAGTAACAGAGGAGCTTATGTGAAGCTTGGTCCTGACCTTGTTCCTCATTTTGTACAGTATCAAGTTAGTCAAAGTACTCGGAAGTTAACCCTGAGACAAAGGTGTGTAAACTATCAGCAATGACCTTCTCGTAATGTCAGAGGAATATCTTACACTACAGTGGCAACAGTCTCCTAGTACTTTTGTTTCTTTAGTCAAATGTGTCTGTACTCCAATGACTAAATGGGAATAGGATAATCTGAGGAAAGTATTAGGTCAGAAAGTGAACCTTTTGTGGGCGGAGCAAGTTGGGAAGGGTGGTAAATGGTTTCTGAGCTGAACTGTGTTTCACTTTCTCTCTTTTTAAAATTTCATTTTGGTTAAATGTTGGTCTGTATAATAGCAGATGAAGCAGGGAAAGGAGGTGCAGGCTACATTTGGATGAAAGGAAAAGTCTTCCTTTTCCGTTGTCTCTCCCAATCACTCATTCTTCAGCTACCTCATCATGTGATCCACCCATTTACCTTCCCACTCTCCCTCCTCACTCTCATCCCTTACCTTTCCTCTATGAACTACCCAGTTAAGCCTGGACCTCTCCCTCCTTTTGCTTTGTTGTCGCTCACCTAACCCTCAATCTTCCATTCACTCCCCTCCACACTATCCATCTGATCTCAGGGATAATGAATGGGAAAGGTCAGGAATCCATCACTCTATACTTTTCCCCACCTGTCCTCCATATTGCCACACATCCATCGTATCTGCTTTCCTCAAAGTTGGCTGCCAAAGTTCACCGTACTTTTAAAAAAAAAACACACCAAATAGGTGAAAAATCATGAGCAAAGTAACGGAAGGGGTATCAAGAGCACTATCTCGGGAGAAGTGCTCAGTAATAACCTATTCATCGATGGTCAGCTCAGATTCCAGCAGGTACACTCACCTCTAGATTTAATTACAGCCTTGGCCCCAAGGTGGACAAAAGATCTGAAGGCTACAGCTGAGTTGACAGTGACTGTTCTTGCTATCTCGGCAGAAAGGTAGCAATTCACCAAGTGTGATCGCAAGGAACCCTAAACAAAGTTTATGCCAGGGAGATAGCTCTCCACTGGCTGGAGTCAAACATCTCACAAAGGGTTGTAGTTGTTGGGAGGCCAATTGTTTCAGCTCCTGAATATCACACAGCAGGAGTTCCTCAGGGCAGTGTCCAGGGCCCAACCATCTTTAATTGCTTCATCAACCACAAGGCCAGATGTGGGCTGTTCAATGATGACTGCAGTATTCAGTTCTTTTCATAATTCCTCGAAGACTGAAGCAGTCAGTGTCCATATGCAGCAAGACCTGGACAACATTCAGGCTTGAAAGAATGTAATTACCTCTCCTTGACATTCAATGGCATTACCATTGTTGAATCCCCCACCATCAACTTCCGGGGGGAGGGGGAGGAATGTTTACCATTGGTCAGACACTAAACTGGAGTAGCCAGATAAATGTGACGGCTGTAAGGGCAGGTCAGAGGCTGGGAATTCTGTGGCGAGTGACTCCTCTCCCGACTTCCAAAATGCCGTCCACTATTTACAAGGAGTGCAATGCAATGCTCTCTACTTGCCTGAAAACAACGCTCAAGAAGTCTGACACCATCCAGGACAAAATAGTTAGCTTAATTACATCCCATCCACCAGGTTAAACCTTCAGTTGTTAGATTTCCAATTTATATCGCTGACTTCTAACTATATTCGACTTGCCAATCTGTTATTTGAGGTGTAAAAATATTCTAATCAACAACTTTTTTTATGCAGAGTGAGTACAGTTGAGAGGTCAGCATTAGGAGCTCTGCGGCAGAAGATTTTTGCCCATAAATCAGACCTGATCAATGCATTCGAGCATTATGATAAGAATAAAACAGGTAGGGTTACAAAGTTCATTTGTAAATCGTGATTTGTTTCATAGATACATAGAACATAGAACAGTACAGCACAGAACAGGCCCTTCGGCCCTCAATGTTGTGCCGAGCCATGATCACCCTACTCAAACCCACGTAACCCGTATACCCGTAACCCAACAACCCCCCTCTTAACCTTACTTTTATTAGGACACTACGGGCAATTTAGCATGGCCAATCCACCTAACCCGCACATCTTTGGACTGTGGGAGGAAACCGGAGCACCCGGAGGAAACCCACGCACACAGGGGGAGGACGTGCAGACTCCACACAGACAGTGATCCAGCCGGGAATCAAACCTGGGACCCTGGAGCTGTGAAGTATTTATGCTAACCACCATGCTACCCTGCTGCCCACCATGCTACCCTGCTGCCCACCATGCTACCCTGCTGCCCACCATGCTACCCTGCTGCCCGACTTATTCGAATATAGTTTCAAATGATCAGAAATTCCCCAACACTGGTGGCCAATCTGAATGATGGTCCAGCCCATTTGTCAAACCTTATTTGGTAAAGAACTGTCAGTGAGCACAATTTGCATGCAATAGAAATCTATTTGTAATGTTGCAAACAGTCGACACATTTTTATCATTTAGCACCTTCAGGGTCTGCTAAAGAACAATTTTATTTAATGCCATTTTAAAGAATTGATTCTAAATAGGCTATTTTACAATGCAGTAAATTATTTTGTACACAAGAATGTTGTGTTCAAAAAGTTGAACTCCAGGGTCCAAACTATTTCAGTTTAATATACTCCACTCCAATGCCTGTTTTCAATTTGAAGAAAAATTAAAATTCATGAAGCTACCCAGATTGTGAGCTGGATGCATGATGTTGGAACGTTTGGAGTATACAAACTGTCTTAAAGAATGCAATATCAACAGACTGTGGACATAAACCAAAGTTGTACAGATTCTGACTGAGAGACTGGTGTAGGAATCATAACATCAACTGTTCTACCCAATCTCCCAAACTTAGATAATAATGTCTCTTAGATGTACCGACATTTGTCTTTTGATACCAAGTGAATAAATGTTGTTGCCTTCCAATATCCAGGTAAAATTTCACTGAATGACTGGGCAAATGCTCTGGAGACAATCCTGGCTCTTGGTCTGCCATGGCGTGTTTTGCGATCCCAACTTGTACCCAGTGCTCCGAATGGACTTCTGAATTTTTACTTGTGGTTTGATGATCTTGCCATAGAGAAACCCATTGCGCAGGTAAGAGATGGATTTCACAACGTGTTTTCAGAATGTACAATTAAGTATCCAGAAATAATTTAAGCAATGCTCCATAACGTTTATTTAAAAACACTTTGCACACAATTAATTGTATCAAACCACAAGAGCTGTTAAATAGGAAAATATGAGATTCAATGAGATGAATGGGCGGTCAGCTAATCTTTATTACTGGCAAAGCAAAAATGTAAGCCAAACATAGAAATTAGCTATCAGTTTGAGAAATGATAGTTGTCTATTTGATATGTCTGAGCAGGCACTTCAGTGCAATGCTGAGGAAATGCAATGCACTTGCATTGGTGTTTTTTGGTTGAACTAATTAAAGCTAGTTCAGAGGAGTAAACTTTAAATAGGGGCATAATGACTGAGAATGACGTAGAGAAGAATCAGAACTCCAGAGCTCAATGGTGGGCATAGTTCTTAATGGCGGGGCAAACAGAATTGGGGTGGGGGGGTGGAGAAAGAGGAGAGAGAATGCACGTTGGCCAGAAGACTGTAGAGTTTTCAGAGGGATGTAGGAAATTACAGAAATTGAGAACTGGCTAGGCCATGAAGGGGTCTGAACACAAATGAGAATTTTAAGTTTGAATTTAAATCTTGAGGTACCTGAACCAATCTCAGTCAGCAAGCACAGTGGTGATTGGCAAGCAGGGCTTATAAGAACATAAGAACTAGGAGCAGGAGTAGGCCAGCTGGCCTTCGAGCCAGCTCCGCCATTCAATGAGATCATGGCTGATCTTTTGTGGACTCAGCTTCACATTCCCACCCGAACACAATAACCCTTTATTCTTCAAAAAACTCCATATTTATCTTGAAAACATTTAATGAAGGAGCCTCAACTGCATCACTGGGCAGGGAATTCCATAGATTCACAACCCTTTTGGTGAAGAGGTTCTCCTAAACTCAGACCAAAATCTACTTCCCCTTACTTTGAGGCTATACCTCAGAGTTCTGTTTTTACCCGCCAGTGGAAACAACCTGCTCGCATCTATCCTATCTATTCCCTTCATAATTTTATATGTTTTTATAAGATCCCCCCTCATCCTCCTAAATTCCAACGAGTACAGTCCCAGTCTACTCAACCTCTCCTCGTAATCCAACCCCCTCAACTCTGGGATTAACCTCGTGAATCTCCTCTGCACACCCTCCAGCACCAGTACATCCTTTCTCAGGTAATGAGACTAAAACTGAACACAATACTCCAGGTGTGGCCTCACTTAACACCTTATTCAGTTGCAGCATAACCTCCCTAGTCTTAAACTCCATCCCTCTGGCAATGAAGGACAAAACTCCATTCGCTTTCTTAATCACCTGTTGCACCTGTAAACCAATTCTTTGCAGCTCATGTACTAGGGCACCCAGGTCCTTTAGCACAGCAGCATGTTTTAATATTTTATCATTTAAGTAATAATCCCATTTTCTGTTATTCCTACCAAAATGGATAACCTCACATTTGTCAACATTGTATTCCATCTGCCAGACCTTAGCCCATTCACTTGAACTAACCAAATCCCTCTGCAGACTTCCAGTATCCTCTGCACTTTTTGCTTTACGTCTCATCTTGGTGTCGTCTGCAAACTTGGACACATTGCCCTTGGTCCCCAACTCCAAATCATCTATGTAAATTGTGAACAATTGTGGGCCCAACACTGATCCCTGAAGGACACCGCTAGCTACTGATTACCAAGCAGAGAAACACCCATTAATCCCCACTCTTTGCTTTCTATTAATTAACCAATCCTCTATCCATGCTACTACTTTACCCTTAATGCCATGCATCTTTATCTTATGCAGCAACCTCTTGTGTGGCACCTTGTCAAAAGCAAAGGCTTCTTGGGGATTAGAATGTGGGCAAGCTGAAATTTATGGAGGTGGAAGGCCAACTATAAGAATAGTCAGGTCTGGAGGTGACAATGGCATGGATGAAGGATTTGGCAGCAGATGTTATGGAGGTGAGAGCAAGTGTTCTTTGTGACGAAGATACAAGTCAGAAGCTCAGCTCAGAATCAAATAGTACATCAAGGGTACAAGCAGTTACCTCAACCTGAGATAGTACCCAGAGAGGGACTCACTGGTGATGATATGGAGTTTGTGGCAGGGCCAAAAGACGATTGCTGCAGCTTTTCCATGTTTAACTGAGGTATTTGTGACTCATCCAATACTGAATGCCAGACAGGCTAAAACACAAAGACAATGCAGGGATTGGGGGAGCTGAGTGTTGAGTCTTCAGCATTCCAGTTGGCAAAATCCAGCAAAGTACTTTATTTTGAATTACACATTTAATTCTGCTACCCCCTAGAATATTCTGAAGCTGCCCGGCACTGGAGGAGTTCTGGAAGGGGTTGGCGAGGACGGTGTCGAGGGTGGTGGGATCCAGGGTCAAGCCAGGATGGGGACTCGCGATTTTTGGGGTTGGGGTGGAGCCGGGAGTGCAGGAGGCGAAATGGGCCGGTGTGCTGGCCTTTGCGTCCCTAGTAGCCCGGCGAAGGATCTTGCTACAATGGAAGGATGCGAGGCCCCCAAGCGTGGAGACCTGGATCAATGACATGGCGGGTTTCATTAAGCTAGAGAAGATCAAATTCGCCCTGAGAGGGTCGGTACAAGAGCTCTTTAGGCGGTGGCAACCTTTTCTCGACTTTCTGGCTCAACGATAGGGTACGGGGACAATAGCAGCAGCAACCCTGGGGGGGGGTGGGGGTGGGGGGGGAAGGGGGAGGGAAAAGGTGTTGGGGGGGGGGGAGGCGGACGATGACTATGTTTGTTTATTTAATTTAAATTTATTTTTAAGTTCTTCTGTTGTTCATTGGGGTTGGGGGATGGGATACATGCGTCGATACGGTCTGGGGGTGTTAGTTATTATGGGTTATTTTGTTGCTTTTCATTGTTTGTCGTTACGTTTTATATTTTCTGTAAAAAATTCCAATAAAAATTATATTAAAAAAAAGAATATTCTGAAGCTATTCAACCCACTGCATTTTAAACATGTTTGTATACCCTGGTGTTTTTGTTATCTTTGATATGGGGGACAGGAGGCACATACACCTACAGTAATGGTGAAGAACATTTGAAGAGACATAGAGAAAGCTACTCACATTGGCACCGAGTTGGTAGTTGTATCAAAAGCTAATCTGTAGGCAACATGTCCATCCTGTAACAGTAACAAGCTTCTGATCCACCTGGCACAGTTTTTTTTTTTAAAAAGTAAAAAGCCTTTTTTCTTCCCAGCACATACAGCCCAGTTTGCTGGAAATGCTTTACAGAAGCAGGTCTGACCTGGAAACCGTTTTTAGAATTATTGACAGTGACAACTCGGGTAAGTGCCGATTTATAAAAGATTCCTCCACCCACCCCCCCGCCGTTTTGGAAAGACCAAAAGAGGGAGAGTGGGAATAAGAAAATAATAGAAATTGTGCTTGTCGCTTGATGTCATGGAAGCAAACTAAACTGTCCATTTTCATGTTCATGGTAGGTCTGATATCATTTGAGGAATTTCAAAAGACTTGCAAACTCCTCAGCTCTCACCTGAAGATTGATATTAGTGAAAAAGCCATTGGCGACCTCGCTCGCAGCATGGACTTCAATAAGGACGGAAGTATAGATATTAACGAGTTCCTTGAGGCTTTCCGTCTGGTCGATAAATCCAGTTACTAAGGTGGACATAAATGCTGGTTTGCTAATACTTTCACAAAGTGAGTATGACGGATTAAGCAAAGCACGTAAAGGAAGATAATCCCAGCAAAGTTGTCATGGTGATGGGTGGCTTTATGCAAGCCTTAAAATCAAGTGTAAACAAGTAAAGCTGAACTAAGCACAGAGCCTCAGATTTGCTCCCACTGCACTAGAACTTTGTTCTGATTATGTGGCAAATTTTGTTGTACATTTTCATAGCCGTGTTAAAAACACAGCAATCATTTCTTGTGCCTGAAAGGTTCTGCTGAATGTGAATTTTCATATGTTGTGCACTGAATAACTTATTTTACTAAAAAAGAAACCATCGAAGAATTTCAGTGCTTCAAGTAAACTTTACTTGGGTTATGTTGTGGGACACGATGGACAAAATGATGCTCCAAAGAAAACAGAATCTCTCACTACCCATACAGCAGATTAATTAGTAATATGATTCAAGGAGCATGGTAATTATATAAATAATGTTGTACATAAACTGAATTAGTTCACTGATATTTCTGACTTACTACTTCTTATAGCAACGTGGAAGTTTATACATTGGGTTTATGCCCGTTTAGCTTCACAAATCAACAATGAGGAGGGACTAAGGAAATCCAAGAACAGAGCATTAGGAGACATGAAGTCTCCCTGAATCCACGCATGTCCATATTTGCCACCTTCCTTGCATTAGAAATCTCAGTAAACGACAATTTTCAATTTCCTCCCTGTTCTTAACCACAGAAATTGCCATAAAATGGGATTATCAGCATGGGTTATTATGTGGGTGCATAAAACAAAACATTGTTGGTAAGCTTTCAATTAAGGTTCATGGAGAAATGCAAAAAGATGGCCTGCAGCACTGATGCGTCTATGTAGACATTCGTACACACACACACACACACACAAACAAAATACAAACTTCCAACCACAAATAGAGAATTTGTAAGAATCTCAGTGGGTGATTGAGAGGTAATTTGAACTCCCATTTGAGAGAACAGCCACAAAGATCTCAAGAAAACATGAGCAAAGGAAATCCATTCAGCTCACCGGATCCATTCATTTGACTCTGTGCCCATTTTGGAACTTATCCCACCCATCTGATCTCCCGGGGGAAGTTTTCTCCCTTCCCCACAAAAGCAGTCTAATAAAGGTGCTTATGTTATCTGCACCATTCTATTAATTGAAATTCAGTGTCAGTTTTCCTACAGGGAGCCTTTCCAAGCACTCAGTTAAACAAGAACCACCCTGTCCCATGCCCAAAGGGCTTTGTATATTCACGGAAATAATTTCTCACTCAGCATGAGGAATTGGAGCAAATCACTTGATGGCAATCAGCAAGAGGTTTCGTACCTTAAGAGGGAAATAAAACATTTCTCTTCAGCGTGGAGAACTGGAGGTCGAGGGAATGTCAATTAAATTATAAAAACATTTATGTACGAACAAGATCAGCTCCAACTATAAAATTCACATTCAAAAGAATCAGAAGCAGATGATTATTCAAGCAAATTGTTTATTTAGAATTTATTTCCTCTTTGCATAATTATTACAAACATTTAACATACTTATAGTACTTTAGATCCTTGTTTGGTTGATGGCTCACAGTTGCCACTCCAGCACTAAGATATTGTATTGATGTATATTTCAAAGTAACCATTATCAGGTACAAATGATATAGAGAAATAATTTGTAAACATGTTTGCCACTAACCTGAACTCCTTGCTAGATTAAAAAAAAAAGAGCTGCACACTTTAACATGAAGAAATATCATGAATACGCACTTAAAAAAATGTCAACTCCCAAGAACAAAGCCGATCTGTGATGTTTCTGGTGATAACATCTTAAATATGCTTGTATGAGTTTAAAAAAAGAAACTGGGTTTTGTATATCCAGCGCTTGTGTTTCTCTGGCCTAGCTAACATTAATTGTTTATTAATTCACCATTCCAGTCTCCAGGGCTCTTATGAGGTCCAATAAAGTACACTTGAAATTTTCCACATTCATGACAAATCAAGGTCAGATTGTCAAGCTGGACAAACTGTCCAAAGTACTCAGAACAGTCAAACACACACTCATCCAATTAAAGCAAAATTCCAAATGCAGACTTCTAAAAAATATGCACAAACCCCAATTTGTTCCTGACTTAGTCAGTACTGATATAGCCATTCCTGTTCAATGCAAATCTGATTATTAGCAGCATTTAAAAAAAAAATCTGTCCCAACCTATTGCATAGAACAGGAAAATCAACATATTTATACACTTCTTAAAAAAATATGTTAAAGAAAATGTAAGATATGAATTCAGAGATTATTATTTGCAGTTTTGGCGGATAAATGCACTTTTAACGGGTTAAAGCCTACGTTAAAACAGCAGGCTGAAGAAAATCCCATCATTTTAAACATTCACCCCCAAATTTGCACCTAGCAGTTACCTGTAGACATGCTAAACAAAGTCAGTCGTCAGTCACAGCTCTATTGCAATGTTTTGTAACTGGTTGTACTGAGGGTAAATATTCAAATCCCCAAAGCTACAGGCTTTTGAGGTGACTGCAGCATTTAATGAAGAATGGCAACATTTCTTTCTCCACCCTACACCAAAGTTCTCCAAAATGGAGATGCTATAACCTTTGTGCAGTTGGGATGAACCATTTTGGACAGGGAGAAAAATATCCTTCTTATCTACAACGACATTAAAGAAAAGCCATCAACTAAAAAGGTCACGGCGAATATGAACACTCTCATTAAGGCCCTGTTCAATTAGCTTCACATCCTCCAAATCCTCCTTCAGGACACTGGTCAAATGACTCAGCCCTTCCTGCTGCAACTTCAGGTGCTAGGAAGAGAAATGAGCTATATTAGCAAGCATTCAAAAGAAGTGTTTGCATGTATTTGTAAGCACAATTAGTTTTCAAGGTCAGCAGGTTATAGTACAAATTTTGACAAGAGTTAGTAAACGATAGAAAGCAAGTTACAATGCAATATATTATCTGGTTGTTTTTGATGCATCATTGCTTAAAATTTTAGTATTACTTTCAAAAACTGCATAAAATTTTAAGGACTAAGCTTCTGTGGTGTCAAAATTTAATCTGTGCAAATAGTCATTCATATTCAAACCTCTGTATACTTTCTTTCCGTGGAACTTATTCTGACTTGTACCTGTTTGATTTCTCCCAAGAGATCCCCATCAACACTGTATCTCTCCTCTGATCTGACAGCTCCAACATGATTCTGCATTCTTATCTGAGACATCAGCTCGTTAAGACGGCCCTGCACATAAAACATTATTATTGCAACTTGCTGACATTTCCATTTCTTGGCAACCTCCCTAATGCAGTCAAACATGCTCAATGCAAACTGTTCTGCTGCATCACACTGAGTTCCAGGAGGTAATTGTTTTGTACCTTAAACTGGGTTGGTGCATTTAGTTCACTCTGAATAGTGTCTAACTGAACTCGAAGCTGCTCTTCTTCTGCTTGAATCGCATAACCAGCTTTCCTCTGGATCTCTTGCTTTATTAACACCTATGGAGAAAGAGAGAAAGTAACAGAGGAACTTGAGAATTGAATAGCATTTGCAAGTCGCACACGTAGACCTCCTTCCAACCGCAATCTACAAGAATACTCTCAGAACTACACAAGTTTATAGCACAGGAGAAAACATTCTGACCACAACTGTGCTGGCTCTTTGCCAGGCTGATTAAAAATCTTTATTTTAGATTACTCTTTATTTCTCTCTTTCCTGAGAATATTTATAAGCTTTCATTTTCATACTCCTCATAACTCAGTATCTGGAACCATTTCAAAAAACAGCAGGAGAGTTCTCTCCATTGTCTTGGCCTTTATCTCTTTAAAAAAAAATTACCTAGCCATGATCACATTATTACTTGTGGAAGCTTGTGTGTGCAAATTGACCTCCTCGCTTTCTACATTACAAAAGTGACTATACTTCATGAAGTGCTTCATTGGCTGTATGAATGAGAGAATCGAGAATGGTTACAGACAGAAGCCGTCATTCAGCCCATTGATTCTGTGCTAGATCTTGGCTTTGGAATCGGTCATTTACCTTGATTGCCGGCCATTTATCTATCTAATCCATGAATTAATATTTGCTGTTATTTCCCTGGAAGATTTCAGGATTAGTATTGGCAAGAACATTTTGAAAAACGTCAAGAAATCAGTCAATACAAAGGGGCAGCCAGATTCAGTGGGGGTCAACATGGCAGTCTAATACTCGGGAGGTCTCACACTCTCCAGGGTTCTCTTGGAAGTGGTGAAAATTATAACTGCCAACATTATCCAAGTGATTAACCAAAGGTTTACTGTGTTGACCTATGTACTCATGAGGTGGAATTGCGAAGCGCCATTAAGAGGCTTGATGATATGGACAGACTCTTGCATTGGAACACAATGCTTCCTCTGTGGTGGCAAGCATTCAATCCTTGGAAAACCTATTGAGTGTCCTGGCGGAGATCCTGGAGGCCTTGGAGAACAGAGGTTGAAGAAAGAATATCCAAATCTCCAGTTTGCCGGAAGGTGTGGAGGGCAAGGCCCTGTTAAGTTCTTCAAGGACTGACTGGCATGTTTTGTCAAGCTGGATGTGATGGCTGGGTGTTTCAAATTAGAAAGGGTGATGGATGCCCCTTGTGTTCCATGAGCAAATTTTAAGATTAGCTGCCGCCGTTAATTAGGCCACAAAGAAGAAAAAGACCCTCCTCCTCTAACGTACTTTACATCAGGGGCACAGTATCCCCAAACCGTTCCTTTCATGGATAGAAGATGTCTGTGCCAAAGTAGGATAGAGTCAACAACACAGAAACCCTCGCATAATAGCCAAAAAGAAACAAAAACATCACAACCACAGTAAATCTAAGGGTCATTCATCATTAAGACTGAGGACCTGTAGGATTACTATCTGGATACCTTCTCCAGAACAAGAATAAAATAAAGGCCAACAAGGAAATGGGAATCTAATGCCCCTCTCATATTTTAGAGCCACCCATGGAGACCTGTATCCGCCACCACCACCCAAATTTCAGCAGTGGATCCACTCGGTTCTGCCATCATTAACACTCGATTAACTGGCAAGTCACGGGGCAACACCGTGGCGCAGTGGTTAGCACTTCTGCCTCACGGCCCCGAGGTCCCAGGTTCAATCCCGGCTCTGGGTCACTGTCAGTGTGGAGTTTGCACATTCTCCCCGTGTTTGCGTGGGTTTTGACCCCACAACCCAAAGATGTGCTCTGTAGGTGGATTGGCCACGCTAAATTGCCCCTTAATTGGAAAACATTAATTGGGCATTCTAAATTTATAAAAAACTGGCAAGTCATGCTACAGTTATACAGAACCTTGGTAAGGCCGCACTTAGAATATTACGCACGATTCTGGTCACCACACTACCAGAAGGATATGCAGGCTTTGGAGAGGGTGCGGAGGAGGTTTACCAGGACATTACCTGGTCTGGAGGGTGTTAGCTATGCGGAGAGGCTGAATAGACGTGGACTGTTTTCATTAGAACGACGGAGATTGAGAGGTGACCTGATAGAGATCTACAAGATATGAGGGGTCTGGATAGAGTGGATGGGCAGGCACTCTTTCCTAGGTGGAGGGGTCAGTCATCAAGGGGTATAGGTTGAAGGTCCGTGGGGAAAGTTTAGAGGAGATGTGAGAGGTATTTTCTTTACACAGAGGGCGGTGAGTGCCTGTAACGCGTTACCAGGGGAGGGAGCTACATTAACGGCGTTCAAAAGACATCTTGACAAATACATGGATAGGATGGGTATAGAGGGATACGGCACAAGGAAGTGCTGAGGGTTTTGGCCAAGGTTGATATGACGGGGACAGGCTTGGAGGGCCGAAGAGGGCCTGATCCTGTGCTGCTTTGTTCTTTGGTCTTTTCTAACACACGTGGGCTTTGTATCCTGATTTGCATTGGCACAATTAATAAAGCCATACCTTAAAAAAAAAATCATCTTTATACTGCTTTGTTCCTGATTTTAGCTTCTTCTTAATGGGCAATTCACCAGAAGCCCTGGAGCTTACACCAGCACTGCTTTGTCCTGCAGTGCATTCTCCTGAGCAGGTCTCTCCAGCAGATTTAGTTGAGAGATCCTGGTCTGTTTGCGTCCCTGGCCCTCTCTTCCTTATTACGAAACAATCCATTTAAAATTCTTCAGTCCTGTTGCTAACAAAATGGAGAAACCCCTCTTCAGCCCAGGGTACATGACGTCAGTATATGGGGCGCATGACCTGCTCTCTGCCACCTCTCCAGGCAGGAAGAATCCATCGATTTAAAAAAAAAACTGCTCCTGGGTCAGTGTGCTGATGTCAGGCGGAGACGGTCTGCCCCGCTGAGCTCCGGGCCTGCGCACTGCTGAGGGAGCACACATGCGCGGGATGGCCAGCATTCTGAAAGCCAGTCGCAGCTGGCACTTTTAAAAGCCGGTTGTCGCCATTGGGCACTACTTCCCGCAATTAGGAACGCCACGGCGCATGGCCCATGACCCTCCCGACACCCATCGCGACCGTGGGTTTGATAATGACTGCATTAGGGGGCTGATTATTTTGTATGCAGCTACTAAAAGGCGCAAGATGTTGGAGAACTAGTTGGAGCTGTAAGGGTGCTTGATGAAGGCGGAAGAGAATTAGAAAGAGACTCCCAATAAGTTCATGAGATATTGGACCATTTGGCCTTTCAAGTCTGCTCTGCCATTTGATCCTGGCTGATCTCATCCTGGTCTTAACTCCACCATCCGGCCTGTTCTCTATAACCCTTCAACCCATTACCAATTAAAAATCTGTCTAGCTCCTCCTTAAATTACTCACTGTCCCAGCATCCACCGCACTCTGGGCAGTTACTGAAGGAGATTTGTGCGGCTTTGGACTCGTTATTGACTCAGCAGGCCAGGAGATTGCGAGGCAGGCGTTTGGGAATAAACTGAACAAAATACTTAGCCTGCTCGACGAAAACGGCTGATTCTAGGACGATTCCCTCTGTGCGGCTTGCGGGAGGGAAGAGAGTTACGAAGACAGAAGAGATAAATAGGGTTTTTAGGAAATTCTAAGTGGGATTATAGACGTCCGCACTTTCCGGTGGCGAGTTCGCGGGTATGGAGCATTTCCTCTCTTTCTTGTAGCCCCTCTGAAAACCATTGTGAGGTTCTTTATGCTCCTTTGTCTAAGGAGGAGGTTTCAAAGGCCACTAAGGAGCTTCAGCCGGGTACGGTGAGAGTTTTATAGGGAGTTTAGGGATTTGTTGCTCGACCCATTGGTGGGTATGTATTGTCACTCTTGAATTGGAGATGTTACACCGACTTTAAGTGAGGCTAATATTTCTTTGATTCTGAAGGCGGGCAAGACCTGGAGGAGTGTTCTTCCTATAGGCCAATATCTCATCTAAATGTCGACTTGAAATTGTTATCTTAGGTTCTGGCCAAAAGGCTGGAAGCCATTTCCTTCCGACAATTGTGGAGGATCAGACTGGGTTTATTAGGGGAAGATTTGAGTAATAACATTAGAAGGTTCCTAAATGTGACACAAGTTTTTCAGAAACTGGCCAGGAAGGTTATCTCCTTAAATACAGAGAAAGTGTTTGACTGAGTTGAGTGGAATTATTTAGTTTTTAGGTTACGGGGCTTTCGTTTGAGGAAATGTGGATTCAATTAATGTATCATGGAACCCCTAGCAGCAGTTCTTATGAATGGTTTGAGGTCATTGAACCTTTGGCTTCAGAGGGATTAGGCAGGGATGCCCTCGGTTCCCCTTGTTGTTTGCGCTGGCCATTAGGCCAGTGGCGGAGGGGAGGCGACTGGGTCGGATCCTTTGCTATCAGAGTTGAAATGTGGGATGAAGTAGCACACAGTCACGCTTTATGCAGATGATGCGCTGCTATTCGTGTTGAATCCTTGTGTTCCATCCCTGCTATTATTCAGAGTAGTGGGCAGTTTTGGAGCATTTTCACTAATGTCCTTTCTGCCGTCCATACCTAGTCTGGTCTCCAGATCCCTCTGAAATAGCCTCGAAAGCCAATTTTATCACCCAGCTCTGTTGACCATGCATAGTCCTGACTAATGTCTGGGGATTTGTGCCAAAATTATGAGAGCTGTCAAAGACATACTCATAGAAACATACTACACAATATCCCAGAGGGACATTGTGGCATACAATCAAGAGGAAGTTGTTCTGGGAGTCCTCAATATTGACTCTGGACGTCATGAAGTCTCATGGCATCAGGTGAAATATGGGTAAGGAACCCTCCTGGTACTTAGCACCCCAGCTGATGAATCATCCATGCTGAACACTACTTGGTAAAAGCAGTGGCAAGGGGCAAACTGCTCTAGGTGGGGGCTTCAATTCCACCATCAAGAGTGACTCAGTAGTAATGACCGAGCTGGCCAAGTCCCAAAGGACATAGCTGCTAAACTGGGACTTGAGCAGGTGTTGAGCGAACCAACAAGAGGGAAATATTACTTGATCTCATCTTCAGCAATCTACCTGTCACAGATGCTCAAGTCCTCACTTCACAATGAAGATACCCTCCAGCTTGTTGGGTGGCAGTACCAACAGGCCAAATGGGATAGATTTCACACAGGTCTTGAAACTCAGAATTGGGCATTCATGAGGCATTGTGGGCCATCATCAGCAGCAGAATTGTAAACAACTATAACCTCATGTTCTAGCATATCCCCTATTCTGCCATTATCAAACCAGGTGATCAACTCTGGTTCAACGAAGAATGCATAAGCACAAGCTAGGAACAGCACCAGGCATACCTCAAAATGAGGTCTCCACCTGATGAAGCTACAACGCAAGGCTACTTGCATCCCCAGAAGATTAGCCTGGGTCTGTGGATTCCTAGTCCAGCCACAACACCACTACGGTACCGCCTCTGCTGCCACTGTCTGAGACCCAACAATCTTAGTTGTTTCATCAATGACCTTCTCTCCATTATATGGTCAGAAATTCGGCGTTCACTGTTGATCGCACACAGTTCAGCATCAGTTATGACTCCTCAGATACTGAAAAAGTTCATGTCCATATGCAGCAAGACCTGGACAATGTTCAGTCTTGAGCTGATAAGTGGCAAGTAACATTTCACCACACAAGTACCAGGAATGACCATCTTCAAAAAGAAAGAATCTAACTACCTCCCCTCAATGTTTAATGGCATTAACATCGCTGAGCACCCCCCCCCCCCAAAATCAACTTCCTGGGGTTACCATTAACCAGAAACTGAACTGGATTGAACATATAAATACTGTGGTTACAGGATTAGGTTAGAGGTTGAGAATTCTGCAGAGACTAATTCCCTGATTTCCCAAAGACAGTCCATCAATCGCAAGGCAGTCAGGAGTGCGATGGAATACTCTCCACTTGCTTGGATGAGTGCAGTTCCAGCTACACTCAAAAAGCTCAACAACATCCAGGACAAAGCAGCCCACTTGATTGGCACCCTATCCATCACCTATACCACCCCTTCTTCATTGTCCTTGGGTCAAAATCCTGGAACGCTCTCTCACTGTGGGCGTACCTACACCACACTGACTGCAGAGGTTAAGGTGGTAGCTCAACACCACCTTCTCAAGGGATGGATAGTAATTGCTGGCCTAACCAGTGATGCCCACATACCATGAACAAGTAACAAAAAGCTGTTTCACAGAGGTCTTAATGTTTTAATTCTGCCTCGCTGAATCAAAGCTTAACTTTCTGTGGCTTTAATATCCTTTCAACAAAACTGGACCCAGCAGTTTAATTGTGGCTTAGACATCAGCTTGCATAAACTCATCATTCCTCTTTGCTCCAGTGCTCTTCGTCCTGTGCACAAATTCCAAAATGTTATTCCCTGGAGTATCTTTCACTGAGTGGTTCTCTCCCGAAGTACACAGTGTCACACTTCTCCGTATTAAACTGTTTCAGCCCATTCCACGTATCCTTATGCGCGCTACTGGAGTCTCCTGCACTGTTTGCAAACCTTTGCGGCAGTAGCAGCTTTCAACATCATGCTCTTTGTTCAAGTCCAAATTATTAATATGCAATTTAAAATCAGAACCAACCTTGGGATTCCACACTTCTTCAATCTGAGAAACACTGATGAATATTACTCTGTTTATATCCATTAACAACCTTTCTGTCTTTCACATCACACAGCAACATTTTTGTTTCAAAAGTGAGGCTCTGCAAAATTCTGAATACACTCTGCTAAATATCGTTGCAAACCTATTTCCACAAAGAGAGAAATAAACGGTCATGTAAAATAAATGTCTGCCATTATGGAATAAAATAAGGTAGAGAATCTATTAAAATCTCAAATGCTTTTTAACATTCTAGTAGGAAGCTGCAGTGGCACAAAGTTGTCACTGATCAATGACAAAGATAGGAGGCATCTGTCAGAAATGAAACCAGAAAAATTTGGAAACATACAGGTTAGCCGGCATCTGTTGCGAAAAGGAGTTCTGACAAACAAGTACACACCTGAACTGTCAAAACCGGTCTTTTCTCTTTAACATAGCTGACTGATTTGCTATGTGTTTTCAGTACATCTCTTATTTTGCTATATCTCAGAGACGTGATCCGAATTCAATCATCTGCTTGCATTTACAGCCAGACTTCATATGTCCAGCAAATTGTTGATCTAGGCACACTCTCCAGAGAAGCATTCCTCAGAGGTTGAGGTGCTGGTCTGTAGAGAGCTCACCCTACCTACACAGTAAAATGAGGCCCCTCGCCACTCAGGCCCGAAGGCAGCACATAGAGGAGAGCAGAGGCTCAACTTCCAAGTCTCAAGGAAGAGCTACCACTAACAACACAATGCCTTAGGCTCCCAGGCTTGGAAAGTGGTGCACAAAATATGATTTAATCCAGTTATAAGATACTTAACGGATTAGACTACCTGAAATAATACATCCTGTAAATCAGGGCAGCAAGACAAGAAGATGACACATGACCAGATTGCGAAGGGAAAATTTAGGTCAGATGTGGACAGATATTGCTTTACCAAATTTGTGATCAACAGTAACAGATTATCAAAAACAGTGGCTGAAGCCAAGGCACTGGATAAATTTAAAAAGGTAAAATTTTGTGATAGGAATAGAGTAGGGTTTAGCACTCTGAAAAATTAGATCAAATAGATCGAAGCACTGCACAGGACGAACTTCAACTCCACGTGGTGCACACGGCACACCTAACCAGAACACGAATGAGCAGGTTCTTCCCTGAAGTGGAGGTGAAACGCAAATGGTGCCAGGGAGACTCGGCCAACCACATCCACATGTTATGGGCTTGCCCCTGGTTTGTCAGGTATTGGACGTCCTTATTCGAGGCCATGTCCAGGGTTGTCAGAGTGAGTGTGGAGCTATGGTCTTCAGGGTGTCAGATCAGCCAGAGCTCTTTCATGGGGAGGGGGGCTGACGATGTACGCCTTTGCCTCCTTGATCGTCCGCAGGAGAATCCTGCTCGGCTGGTGATCAGCAACACCACCCAAGGCTGCAGACTGGCTGTCTGACCTAGCAGATTTCCCAAGCTGGAAAAATAAAATTTGCCATTTGCGGATCTGAAGAAGGCTCCCATGGGACATTGAAGCTGTTCATCAACTTGTTTCAAGTCCAGCAACCAGTAGATTAAGCAGGAGGGGGGGGGGGGGGGGGGCAAACAAAAAAGGAACATGAGGTATGAGCAGGAGGGACAAAGCCACAAGGGACTGGACCGATGACAAGCTAAGGTCCAAACCAAATTGTATATAAATGCCTGTAAACATGTGTCTTGCCATATTGGGGAATGTAAAACATGCCTGTTAAAAGGGGGGCCACAGCCACATGTTGTTGTTATGAAGATGCTTGCTTGTAAATAACCATCTTGGCTTTTGCACATTTTTTTCCTGATTATGTGTAATTTATAATTTGTTGGACATAAAATATGAAAACTCAATAAAACAAACTTCCAAAAAAAATGAGATCAAATGAGCAAAAAAAGTGTACTCTTCAAACAAATCTATCCCGTGAAACTAAATAATGAAAATTTGTAGAGGCCAGACGGCCCAGTTACCCAGTTTGGGAAATGTTGGGAGGAGAGAGTGATGAAATCACGAGATTAAGCACACGGGAGAGGATTGTATGGTGGCTCACACACTGCCGGTCACATGTGGCACCAGAATTCAAGTCCACTGAGACTTAACAAAATTAAAATTGATGTTGCCGGTTTCAAGGGTCCAGACACAAAATCTGTCTGGGCAATCTTCACTTTTGTTCATAATGGGCATTTATCCACTGTATAACATTTCCCCCTATTCAGTACCAACTGTGAACCAATCAGAGAAGCAATGATGACTGGTGTGGAAAATAGTGGGGGGGAAACCAATCATGTTGGGAATAGAAAGCTAGATAGAACAGTACAGCACAGAACAGGCCCTTCGGCCCTCGATGTTGTGCCGAGCAATGATCACCCTACTCAAACCCACGTATCCACCCTATACCCGTAACCCAACAACCCCCCCTTAACCTTACTTTTTAGGACACTACGGGCAATTTAGCATGGCCAATCCACCTAACCCGCACATCTTTCGACTGTGGGAGGAAACCGGAGCACCCGGAGGAAACCCACGCACACACGGGGAGGACGTGCAGACTCCGCACAGACAGTGACCCAGCCGGGAATCAAACCTGGGACCCTGGAGCTGTGAAGCATTTATGCTAACCACCATGCTACCCCATAATGCTCATTATAAGTGGGAGAAAAGGTATTTGAGCTGGGATGTCACACAGCACAGCAGTCGTTCTCAAATTCCTGATCCAAGTGAACTCCTCTACTGACATCACAGATCAAAAGTCGCAGGTCGAGAAATTCCACAAAGGTGTACACTTTTAAAATATGTTTCCCACACAAATTACAACTAAATACATAGAATTACCTGCAAGACTTTATGAGCTTGGTCCATCAGTTTTCTCTTGTACTGAGCTATCTTTGCTACAGTTGTGGCCTGGTTCTTCTGTAGTTCATTCACATCCTCAGATATAATCTGCGTTTGAGGTTGGAGAAAACACACTAGGTGACTGCTCATCTGAATTTATGAATATGCTGAAAAAGAAGTGCCGTGGCTATAAAACTCAGGCTCAGATTTCCACCACGATGGAGGTGTTTTCCGTCATGGCGCAAATCCCAGATATGGCCGTAGGTTCGAAGTCCCCCCCCCGAACACAGTATTTGCTATTTTCATAGCGCAGGATTGTGGTTCGTGCATGCATGCTTCACAGAGGCATCTGGCCATTTACACCACTGCTGCCTCCACTCAAGTGGGATTTTTGTCTGAAACCCAGAGTGTACAGATTAGACCAGATAAGAGAGGGTCTGAACTTGATAAATTTGTTTGGATAGTCGGGCACGTATTCCTTTGGAGAAGCACAGTTCCCTTTTGGATATGGTCCTGGGACACCTTTGGGAGAGGTAAGGCACTATTTTGGATTGTTAAAAGTAAACATAATTGTGCATAAATTTGTTGGAACTGTAAGCTGTCAACGGTCTCAAAAGATACTAGGTGAGTTGGCATGGAGGGGGTAAGGGCAAAAGGTGGCGAGTTTGGGCATGGATTGGCAGGAGTTGACATAAGGGCTATAAAAGAGGATGCAGGGCATGGGGGTTTGAAGGCTACATGGGGGGGGGGGTAAGAGGGGCTTGAGTTGCCATGGACAGGGCATGGGGTGCATGTGTCGTGGTTGAAGGGATGTTTTTTGCTTTCATCATTTTAAAAATAACTTGAAATAATAGAGCAGAGTGACAGGCCTTCTGCCCATCCTACCTATGCATAGGCCGCCTTCAGCCTCAGCATTCATTCCAGGGGCAGCATGCTGACTTCTAATCCAGCCCCCTTCCGGAAGAAAAATCCTGACTGCGGGTTGCAGTTTTTAAAAGGTCGGGTTTGCAGAGCTGAGAATTCTCCCATCTCCGCGAACCCAATCCATGAGGGAAAATCAAAGGCCTCAACCTTTACAACGGTTGTATCTGAGTGGTGGCACGAACGAAAATCAAGATCATGCAGGACAGGAACAAATCTATCCGCTTCTCAAAAACTGTTCTGTGAGCAAAAGATGTACACGTGGTTCCAGTTTTGATTTTGTAAAAGCAGATTAATGTGATAACAGATTTGAGAGCATCTGTCACATCTTGCAGAGAATAAATCATCACAAAAGAGCAATCATAAAATACACAAGGAAATACAACCCCTATTATTTTCTGACTTTTTTCTCTGCAAGAGGCCAAATAGCTACTCATGTAAAGAAATTAAAATTTATTTGACCTACAGGCTTATTTCAACCACTTCCTACTGGGAGCGCCAGGGCAAAGTTCTTATCGGCACAAGGCAAGTTAGCAACTAACTATTACTAGTGTGCTCCAGATGTCACACTACCTGTGAGCAGCTCCACAGGACATCAGCAAATATAAAATAAAATCAGCACAAGATTTTCAATAAAACATCAGCATTATGCTTTTCTAATTACTTCAGGAAACATGCTTCCTGCAACTATGAGGATACCTACCAATTGGCTCCCAGAATTTGGCTATTGCTGCTCGAGTCAATTGTGGGAAGTTGCAAAATAGCCGCCCACCATTCACCTTTCTCATGGATTCCTCCTTCTCCCGAAGGAGGAAGCAGGGTTCTGCTTGGTTGAGTCCCTACAACAAAACAGGAAAACCAAACGTGCACCCGACCATTGCACGATGCCACTGAAATGGTATCAAGGAGCTCTGATAACATATCACGTAAATTCACTTGTCTGCGTGGGTCTCACTCCCACAACTGAAAGATGTGCAGAGAGGTGGATTGGCCAAGCTAAATTGCCCCTTAATTGGGAAAAAAGAATCGGGCACTCCAAATTTAAAAAAAAAAAATCACATAAATTGGAGGGAAATGGTGGCATAGTGGTGAAATATCTGGACTTGTAATGCAGAGGCCCAGGCTAATGCTTTGAGGACATGGGTTCAAATCCCAACATGGCAGCTGGTGAAATTTAAATTGAATTCATAAAATCTGGAATTGAAAACCAATCTCAGTAATGGTGGTCATGAAGCTACCATTATTAAGATTGTGATAAAAACCAAGCTGGTTCACGTGTCCTTTAGGGAAGAAATCTGTCGTCCTTACCTGATCTAGCTTACATGCGACTCCAGATCCACAGCAAAGTGCTTGAATCTTAAATGCTCTCAGGGATGGGCAACAAATGCTGACCTTGCCAGCGACGCCCATATCCCAAGAAAGATCATAGAATCATAGATCATAGAATTTACAGTGTAGAAGGAGGCCATTCGGCCCATCGAGTCTGCACCGGCTCTTGGAAAAAGCACCCTACCCAAGGTCAACACCTCCACCGTATCCCCATAACCCAGTAACCCCACCCAACACTAAGGGCAATTTTGGACACTAAGGGCAATTTATCATGGCCAATCCACCTAACCTGCACATCTTTGGACTGTGGGAGGAAACCGGAGCACCCGGAGGAAACCCACGCACACATGGGGAGGATGTGCAGACTCCGCACAGACAGTGACCCAAGCCGGAATCGAACCTGGGACCCTGGAGCTGTGAAGCAATTATACTATCCACAATGCTACCGTGCTGAGTAAAGATAAAATAGGTATTTGTCTCCTCTTGGTTTAACTGCACAACCTAATGCAAACTGCCCCCCCCCCCCCACAATCTTACTTTTGGCCTTGTTCCCTCTGGCCCCAGCTACATAGTTACATGTTTTTCAACAGAAAAGTAACACTTGCTGAGGATATACATCACATTTTCATTCTAGCCTCCTGGAAATCACCCATGCCTTAAGGGAGTAGGTAAGCAGCTGACTGGCTTACCCACATCATACTGAATTAGCTTTGAGAAACACAACTGTAACCAGAGCACTATGCTCCGATTTACTGGCAGGCAAAGAGCCGAGTTAAACAGCATTCTCACCTGCTGCACTGCCACCAACTGGTGCATCAGTGAGTTGCATCTCTCCACTGTCAATAAGAAAACCCCCACTCATATAAAATAAATTAATTTGAGACCACCTGAATTACTTACACTTTTCTGTTTCCAAATGTGTGCAATGAGACAATGTGATATAGAATTTCTTCATCATCATCGTTCTGCCCACAAGCACATTCCAAAACACTGTTGCACAATATACAACACCATAATCACGCCATACAAGAACTTTGAAACATGCGAAAGCTAAGATTAAGTAAACAGAACTGATAGTGACCCCTAAAACATGGCGTTTCATGCTAGAATCCCAACTCACATCCAGTCTGCTTTGATGCTGTTTCGTCATCTGTTCCTGAAACTTGAGCCTCCTCAGCAGTTCCTTAAAACCAACCATGGGCACTGGTATCAGTCTTGGAGCGGGTGGGGGAAAAGAGAGAACGAGACAGAATAGTTAGTAATGAAGATGCACACATCAGATGGACAATCAGAGTGTCATTCGTGCCACTGAAGTTTGAAAGACAATCTGGAAATGCAGGATACCAGCTTTTCCAGAGTATGCAAAGCCCTGTGAAGCAGACTCACCCTACTCAGAAGCAATATGGAGAAAGTTTACTTCAAGCAAATAAAGGTTAACAGCCTTATGCGATTTGATATTATTCATGCATAGGATCGGACAGAAACAGCATGGATTTATGAAAGGGATCTAACTAGTAGAGTTGATGAGGGGGAGCCAGGGGATATGGATTATTTGGACTTTCAGAAGGTTTTCGACAAGATCCCACAAGGAGATTAGCGTGTCAAATTAAAGCTCATGGGAATAGGAGTAGTGTATTGAGATGGAGAAAAAACTGGTTGGCAGACAGGAGACAAAGAGTAGAAAAAAAAATAGGTATTTTTCCAAATGGCAGGCAGTAGCAAGTTTTTGGAAATCCAAGTATAGAATATCTACTAGTTCCCCTTTATCTATCCTGCTAGTTACCACCTCAAAGAATTCTAATTAATTTGTCAGCTATGATTTTCCATTCTTGAAGTCATACTGACTGTTTGCTACATTATGCATTTTTAAATGCTCCACTAGAGTATCCTTTATAATGGACTCCAAACATTTTCCCAATGTCAGAAGTTCAGCTAACTGGCCTATAGTTACCTATTTTTTTGTCTCCCTCCCTTTTTGAATAAGGGTGTTCATTGGCAGTTTTCCAATCCTCTGGGACTTTTCCACAATTTAAGGTTTCTTGGAAATCCTCATATTTGCAGATGACACAAAGCTGGGTGGGAGGGTGAGCTGTAAGGAGGATGCAGAGATGCTTCAGTGTAATTTGAACACGTTGAGTGAGTGGGCAAATGCAGTATAATATGGATAAATGTACACTCCTGTCTGCTTCATCTGATGCCGGTGTCAATGTAGTTGTGTACACATTGTGTACTTTGTGTTGCCCTATTACGTATTTTCTTTTCATGCACTAAATGATCTGTTTGAGCTGCACGCAGAAAAATACTTTTCACTGTACCTCGGTGCACGTGACAATAAATAAATCCAATCCAATCCAAAATGTGAGGTTATTCACCTTGGCAGCAAAAACAGGAAGGTAGATTATCTGAATGGTTATAGATTGAGAGTGGGGAATGTGCAACAAGGCCTGCATGTCCTTCTACACCAGTCACTGAAGATAAGAATGTAGGTGCAGCAGGCATCTGTTGGCATCTATAGCAAGAGAATTTGAACACAGGAGAAGGGATGTTTTGCCGCAGTTACACAGGGACTTGGTGAGGGCACATCTGGAATAGTGTGTGCAATTTGGTCTCCTTATCTGAGGAAGGATGTTCTTGCTATGGAGGGAATGCAGCGAAGGTCTACCAGACTAATTCCAGTGATGGCGTGATTGACGTAGGAGGAGAGACTGAGTCAGTCAGGATTATATTTATTGCAGTTTAAATGAATGAGGGGGGAGGAAGGGGGTTCTCATAGAAACCTATAAAATTCTAAAAGTACTAGACAGGGTAGATGCAGGAAGGATACCCGATGGCGGGGAGTCCAGAATCAGGGGTCACAGTATGACGATAACGGGTAGACCATTTAGGACTAAAATGAGGAGAAATTTCTTCATCCAGAGCGTGGTGAACTGGTGGAATTCGCTACCACAGAAAGCAGTTGGGGTCAAAACATTGTATGTTTTCAAGGAGTCAGGTATAGCTCTTGATGCTGAAGGGATAAAAGGATAGGGGGGGGGGGAAGAAAGAGTTGGAAATCAGTCATGATCGTAATGAATGGTGGAGCAGACTCAAAGGGCCGAAGAGCCTCCTCCTGCTCCTATTTTCTATATTCTCATTGTACGATTCCTCTGTAGGTAGATTTATTGTCGAACAGGAGATTTCACTTATGGAAAACAGATATTTAATCACTTTTAAAGAGGGTGTAGAAAGAGCAACGGTTACAACTTATAATTGCTCCTCAAAACTGAAGTTATATATTATGCATGTGCATGCAATAAAACATGCGCAGACAATACTGGAGGTTAATGTCAAACGTGTTAATAGTCGTAATGCACAACCAATAACATGTTACACTAATTGTATTCTGGTATCACACCTCATGTGACAACAGTTGCTCTACCCCATTAGAATGATGTAGTAATGTCACAGATTACATTTCTTTTGGGATTGGAAGGTGTGAGACCCCACCTCTCATAATAATCTTTCAAAAACGTTTTCAGTTTTCTTATAAAATAAGCACAATAGGAGCTCCCTCCAGCGTTCTGCACAACGTTGCAAATGCTGGAGATCTAAACATTTTTGAAAAGCTCAGCAGGTCTGGCAGTATCTGTGAAGTGAGGGACAGAGTTAACATTTCAAGTCCAATATGACTCAAAGAGTTTCAAAGAGTCATACTGGTGTGAGAGTCCTTCCTGTTGATTCCCTTATTTCCCATTTCTTTGTTGTTATCATTTTTGATCCATGAATATTTAATGGACATGTACCATTAAGTAGAGTACAGGAAGTGAGGAATTCAAAAGCTGCAAAATAGTACACTGCTATGAAAATTTAGATTTCGAACAGAAGAACTCAAGACTTTCTGGCACTGAAGAGATGGAATGATTCGGTTTGATTGGTTGGCTGATAGCCAATTGATTGGCTAAGGATCACATCCTGCCGGCAACAGAAAGTGATTGGTTCAGCCAGTTTGGGGGGGGGGTTTCAGAGGACCCAGAGAGAAAGTTGAAAGAAGAAACTGTGAGTTGCTCTCTCTCTCTCTTTCTCCAAAAATGCATCCTGCCTGCTGTTTCTGAGATTGCAGAGAAGTCTCGCGATCCTGATGAATCTACAGTGAAAACCATTACAGACTGAAAGCAAGAACACCCAAATGAAGCCCTAGACTAAAAATAATTTAACTGGAAGATGCCCATCGATAACAGAGACTTTTATCCCTTTACTTTTTGTATTATTCTGTTTTACACCCTTCTTTCTCCTCTGCGTTTGTCTGTCTTGTGTGTGTGTATATATAGAGGATGCGGCGAGTTAAAGGGGGGGTTATGGATTATATAATAGTTAACCAGTTATATTTGCTGTCTATTTAATTATAGTTATTGTTATTAATAAAAATTGCATTTAAATTTACAAACCAGTGCACTGTAGGTATTGGGCAGCCAAAGACTTCGGATATTTTCTAAAAGTTAATAGTTAATTTCAATTGTGTTGCGACTCTGGGTCAAGTGGAGCTGGAATTGACCGCACATTAACCCAGGGTGTCGTAACACTGGACTTGAAATATTAACTTTGTTTATCACTGCCAGATCTACTGAGCTTCTCCAGCAGTTTGCTTTTATTTAAAATTTAGTGAAGTGAGAAAAAAAAAATCAAACATTTTGTTACAAAAAGCGAGTTATAAGACTCAAAAGTCTGAAAACTAAAAGAAAATCTTGGATGGCTGTACAAACTGGTAAATTACACTGGCCCAAAGTATACTGTGAAATAAAAATCATTTAGACAATGATAAATGAACATTTCTCAAAAGTGGGAGAGCTATTTAGTTCAAATGTATTGCTGGCAAAATAGCAGTGGAGGTCTGCCCAAGAGAAGGTTCTTTATCTCCATACTCTACACCTCACAGTCCTGCACTTTCCCCTTCAGTTGCATGGTAAGAGCCTCCAGTTTTCAATTTCACTGAGCAACATGACTGGAGAAAGAACATGAGATGGCTCCCCATTGCCTTCCTCTCGTGTGCTTAAAAGAAACGATTCCTCTTCCTGAAGGATCCTCTGCTTTTAAGCAGCACTGCTCCTCAAGGTTCTGACTCCTTTGCCTTCACCACCAAAAATCTGCCGGTTCTAACATTTGGTTGTGGCTGGGGTAATTTGCAAAAGGGTTCAAATGACCTTCCCACTCTCCACGGTCTCAAATGACACTACTTCCCCTAGGTCTGTCATGAGGCAGCTGATAGCATCCCTTAAACATACAGCACAAGGAGAAAAAAAGCCAAATCTGTTTGTAATTATACAGTGTATTTAAAACATCAAAAACTGTCAAATAAAACAAAAAATATTTCCTCTTTAACCAAGCCAAAACATCAAATGGCCCGGTTCATTAAATAAACTTGGGAGCTCCAGCACTGTGTTGGGACTGACTTGAAATTACATCAAAATTAAGAAGAACTTGTAGATAAATCATAATGGGTTCAAGTATTCATTTATTTTCACCATAAACCATTTTGGCTACTCTAGAACTATTAAGCAACAAACACAAGGTTTCTGTCCCTGGTTGTACTCAGTATGGTACCGTCAAAGGAATGGAGGCCCTGAAATGATACTGTAAAAGATTTGTGAACAACTACTTAATCCATTCTTCACAAATCCCTCCCTGCCCTAGTAGGCTCTTATTTTGTACACAGGTTACTTCCATCGCAAAAAACAAAAGAGAGAAATTTCAGATGAACACAATCAATGTTTGCACACAACACATTAAACTTTATACAAATTATATAAACATAGACACAAAATAATTATGTAAACAGAAGTAAAAATCAGTACTTTAACAGTTTTCACCAGTCTGCAGTGGGGCTTGTAAGCAAAGGATATGGAGAAACCTACTTTTCAGGGTCAGGATTGTCAACTTTAGCCTGCTCCCAAATTATTGGATCAACACCTGTAATGGAAAATGGCACCAGTAATTTTAACATTCACTCCTAGAATTTCTTCAAGATTAATATTTTGTTAGAACAGATAAGTGAGCAATAAGTTTTGTATTCCTACAACATCATATTGCTGTGACTCTCAGAACTTCATTCAAATCAACATTCCACCAACTTTCAATTGCAGCCCAGAGAGTAATACTATTGAAACTTTGTTTAATGGGCGGCACGGTAGCAGGGTGGTTAGTATTGCTGCCTCACAGTGCTGAGGTATCGGGTTCGATCCTGGCACCGGGTCACTGTCTGTGTGGAGTTTGCACGTTCTCCCCGTGTTGCATGGGTCTCACCTCCACAACTCAAAGTAGTGCAGGGTAGGTGAATTGGCCACGCTAAATTGCCCCCTAATTAGAAAACAGAAATAATTGGGTACATGAATTTATTTTGTAAAAAATTGTTTAATAACATGAGAAAAGAGAAGTTAAAACAAAATCCTTTTATAATTTGGATGTAAAATTGAGGCTGAAAGATTATAGAACTTTCATAACCTACAATTTATTGCAGCACTGATATTTGGAGCATTGAATTTTGTAAATTAAACTTCACCTTTGCTCCTGACATTTCCACGGGTAGCAGTAATGCTGCTCCCCAATCAAAATGCCACATATACCCACATGGGGCGGCACGGTAGCACAGTGGGTCGCACTGTTGCTTCACAACGCCAGGGTCCCAGGTTCGATTGGGTCACTGTCTGTGCAGAGTCTGCACTTTCTCCCTGTTCTGCGTGGGTTACCTCTGGGTGCTTCGGTTTCCTCCCACAAGTCCTGAAAGACGTGGTTAGGTAATTTAGACATTCTAAATTCTCCCTGTGTACCCAAACAGGCGCCAGAATGTGGCGACTAGGGGTTTTTCACGGTAACTTCATTGCAGCGTTAATGTAAGTCTACTGTGACAATAAAAAGATTATAATGATCCAAGAAGATTCAGGTACATATCTTATAAATCTCACCTTCCCCTTCCTTCCTAATGCACTCAAGGACTTGAATACAAAAATTAAAGCTGCCACTCCAGTGCTGTACTGAGGGAGTGCTGCCCTGTCAGAGGTGCTGCCTTTTGGATGTACCTTAAACTAAGGCCCCCCTCTGCCTTCTAGGGATGAAATAAAAGATCCCTTGGCACTATTTCAAAGACGAGCAAGGGAGTTGTCTCTGGCCACTTGGCCAATATTTATTCCTCCATCAGCATCACAAAAATCAGATTATCTGGTCATTATCACATTTGTGTTTGTGCTGAGCACAAACTGGTGGCTCTGTTTCCTACATCAGCGACGACACTTAAAAGCACTTCACTGGCTGTTAAGTACTTTGAGACATCCGATGGTCATGAAAAGTTCGATATAATAACAAGTATTTATTTCAATAATCAAGATGGATAAACAGGTGTTTGTCCTCTGATACAAGGGGCCCGAGACCCAAATGTGTCAGACAGTATGGCCGCGATTCCCCCAAAGGGAGACAAAGTGCCGATGCCGGAGTGAAAACCGGACTCTTTCACTCCGGCGTCGGAGGCCACTCCTCGACCCTATTCTCCCACCCCCAGGGGGCTAGGAGCGGCGGCGCGTCAATCTCGCGCGCTGGGCATTGACGCTTGCGTCAAAATGTCACCGCCTGAATGATGTGGTCGGTGGCGCCTAAATGACGTCACCCCGCGCGTGCGCGGTTGCCGTCTTCCCCTCCGCTGCCCCGCAAGACATGGAGGATTGATCTTGCGGGGTGGTGGAGGGAAAAGAGTGCGTCTTTCAGAGACGCCGGCCCGACGATCGGTGGGCACCGATCGCGGGCCAGACCCCTCCGGAGCACCCCCATGGTGCTCGATTCTCCCTCCGCCACCCACAGGCCCCACACGCAGCGGGCGCGCGCTGTTTACGCCGGCAGCGACCAGGTGTGGTTGGCGCCGGCGTGAACCAGTCGTATTAGGCAGGCCGCTCGACCCATCCGGGCCGGAGAATCGCCGCTCGACCGGAGCGGCGATTCTCCGAGCGGCCTGTCGCAAAACGCGACACGCCGTTTTGGGGGGGGGGGGGGGGGGGGGGGGGGGGGGGGGGGGGGGGGTGGGAGAATCGAGAGCGGGTGCCAGGGCGGCGTGGCGTGATTCGCCCGGCACTCCCGCGATTCTCCCACCCGGCGTGGGAGTCGGAGAATCGCGTCCTATAACTTTATCAAGTCTATTGTGGTTTCCTGGTCCAGTATTCTAATGCAGAAGCTACTGATCCACATTACTCTGTTCATTTCTAAGGTACAGTTTGTATTATATAACACTAACGTTTCACTACATACCGGCAGGAGGGTTCTGCAGCAGTTGTTTCATTTGAGCTGGAGAAAGTTCTGTCCTGGGCAGAGCAACAATCACTCCTAACTGCATCAGAAGAGTCTTCACATTAGCTTGCTCCAGTGAACTGTAGAGGTTTGTCGCTGAAACCCTTCTGGAATTCCCATTTGGAAAACGTTCAACAACATAGATCACCATTTCTGTTCTGAAAATAAAAATCAATTGTCTTTACATCTACATGTGACCATACGATGTGCCTTCAATTTAAATCACCTCTCGACTAAACTGATCAGTTAACCAAACCATGGGCATTTTATGTCTTGTCTACACAATTATTTTAATCGTCCCAGAAAAATGCAAATCAATAAGAATCTCAATTCTCTTCATCTATAATCAGCAAGACATCAGAGTGGAAAGTACTTGGAAGCTTACTGCTATTTAAACTTTTAAGTATCAATGGAATTTTATTCTTTGGCAATGCTTCAGATTAGCTACATTGTAGCTATTTAAACTATCTGAGAGAGAAAAGGAGTAAACAGTTTTGATATTTAGGCCCACCTCGGTCATACATATAAATGATCCAATCACTGTTGGCACTCAATGTGTTTTTCCAGAAGCCTGAAGAAGCTTGTACAGATCAAAGAATTATAATAGTTTCTAGATTACCTAATATATATTTCCTTTATTTACCATCAATTAAACTCAACTCCCAAGTTCTACTGATGTCACACCTATCACCTTTTAATGTATAAAGTGGCAGGAGAATGGGTGGCATTGTCTGCGATACTACTCTTCTTCTTGAATTCCAGGCTAGACCTTTAGAAAGAAGTCTAATTTCTCAAAGTTATAAGGGATCTTCTGGCATTTCTGGCTTTGTTTCAGATTTCCATCATCTGTAGAATTTTGGTTCTGTTGGAAGAAATTGTTGGGAATTTAACTGAAAGAACTGTCTTGCCCCCAGCTGTGCTACAGCCGACACAGGACAGTTACAAAGTTTCTACAGCACAGAAAGAGGCCATTCGGCCCATCGTGTCACCTCCAGCCATCAAGCACATGTCTAGGGCAGCACGGTATCACAGTGGTTAGCACAGTTGCTTCACAGCGCCAGGGACCCGGGTTCGATTCCCAGCTTGGGTCACAGTCTGTGCGGAGTCTGCACGTTCTCCCCATGTCTGCGTGGGTTTCCTCCAGGTGCTCCAGTTCCCTCCCACAGACCAAAGATATGCAGGTTAGGTGGATTGGCCATGCTAAATTGCCCTTGGTGGCCAAACAGGCAGGTGGGGTAGAGGTGTGGGCTTGGGTGGGATGTTCTTTCCAGGGGCCGGTGCAGACTCGATGGGCCTCGTGACCCCGTTCTGCACTGTGGATTCTATGATTCTACTCTAATCCATTTTCCAGCACTTGGCCCGTAGTCTTGTATACTATAGCATTTCAAGTGCGCATCTAAATACTTAAATGTTGTGAGGGTTCCCGCCTCTGCCACCCCCTTCAGGCAGTGATTTCCAGATTCCCACCAACCTCTAATTCTCCTGCGCTTTACTGTAAATCTATGGCCATTAAGCCCCAAGGCAAAACGTTCCTTCCTATCCAACCTATCTATGCCCCTCATAATTTTATACACCTCTATCAGGAGCCCCCCCTCAGTCTTCTCTGCTCCATGGAAAACAACCCCAGCCTATCCTGTCTCTCTTGGTACCTGAAACGCTCAAGCCCTGGCAACATCCTGGTGGAACTCCTCTGCACCCTCTCTAGTGTAACCACTTTCTGCCTATAGTGTGGTGACCAGAACTGCACATAAGACTCCAGTTTTGGCCTAACCAGTGTTTTATACAGCTCCATCATAACCCCCCTGCTCTTATATTCTCTGCCACGGTTCATAAAGGTAAGTATCAATGCTGAAAACATCTAGAAATGTATCCCTGTCATTACCAATTTCCCTTCACCATATGCAAAGAGTAATGTAAAATTAACTGACTGGCATAGAGTGCACCTACTGATCATCTGGAAGTGCTCGGATTCCTTCAACATTCACCATGATTTGCTGCAACCCTCCAAGAATTTTGTGCAATGATTCCACGATCAGTTGCTGCTGGTTTCGAATGTCTGCCTCTTTTTTGTTAAAAGCCAAGGCTACCAGACCATCCTCATCTTTATTACTAGGTATGCAGCTGAAACCAACGGTCTATGGAAAAATACAAAACATTGGAGTTTTAAGATTAATTACATTCATATGTTTTCAAGATTTGAGTCTTGGATTGTACAGAAACCAAACAAGACTGACGACAACATGGATGCCTGACAACAACGGCTATGAACAAGTTAGAAATGTAAAATGCTAACGAGCACTAACCCCTACAGCATGGTTCACAAGGTCATTTATTTCAGTCGCACACTGCTGCCTATGTCATAAGTTAGAATGTTGAGCTTCCAGGCCCTGTTAGTGTTGTGAATGTTGGACACCTTTGATAGAATAATACAATCTGCTGCTCCAATGGCAACAAGGTTGAAGTATAGTGGCCAGTTTGCACTTTGGGCTAGCAACTGGGCTAGCATCCAAAGATGTGCGGGTTAGGTGGATTGGCCATGCTAAATTGCCCGTAGTGTAAGGTTAATGGGGGGATTGTTGGGTTACGGGTATACGGGTTACGTGGGTTTAAGTAGGGTGATCATTGCTCGGCACAACATCGAGGGCCGAAGGGCCTGTTCTGTGCTGTACTGTTCTATGTTCTATGTTCTAACTGTGAACTGTGGTTTTGAAACCAATCAGAGTTTGACATGGTAACATGGAGTAGTTACTTACAAAGAAAAGTATAACAAGTATTTAAGTGCTACATTAATTATTTCCGTTAAGCATTTTGAAATATTTCAGCACACTGTTGAAATATTAAAATCTTGTTTTGCCACTCAAGCTAATGATTCCAATTGCTTGGTGATTTTGCACAAACAAACAGCAATTAGACCATTTCATTATCTCTACAAGGGAAAGGTGGTGGTCACGGCTATTCAGGTTGATAGCAGCCATGCTCCTTTCCTGTCTCAAAATCTAGAACAAAGGGTTGTTGTTTAAAAATAAGGGGTCACCCATTTAAAACAGAGGTGAGGCAAAATTATTTCACTCAGAGGGTTCGTGAGTCTTTGGAACTCTCTTCCTGAAGAGATAGTGGCCGCAGAGTCTTTGAATATTTTTAAGATTGAGGTGGATAGATTCTTGGAGGTAGGAAGAATGCAAATTTAAGGTTGCTGTCAGATCAGCCATGATCTTATCAAATGGTAGAGCAGGCTCGAGGGGCTGAATGGCATGCGCCTTGTTTGTGTTAGATGTGCGTGTACCAGAGGTAAACCATTATCATATCATAGAATTTGCAGTGCAGAAGGAGGCCATTCGGCCCATCGAGTCTGCACCGGCTCTTGGAAAGAGCACCCTACCCAAGGTCAACACCTCCACCTTATCCCCATAACCCAGTAACCCCACCCAACACTAAGGGTAATTTTGGACACTAAGGGCAATTTATCATGGCCAATCCACCTAACCTGCACATCTTTGGACTGTGGGAGGAAACCGGAGCACCCGGAGGAAACCCACGCACACACGGGGAGGATGTGCAGACTCCACACAGACAGTGACCCAAGCTGGAATCGAACCTGGGACCCTGGAGCTGTGAAGCAATTGTGCTATCCACAAGGCTACCGTGCTGCGACTGCACAGAGTCTCAAAATTCCACTATGGCAGTGGTTAGTATAACAGATAGTTGCCAATTTCAAGAGTGCTGACAAAATAAATACATGATTACAGAGCACAGGATATAGAATAAACTTGTGCCATTTTCCCCAAGGTCACCTCTGCAATGACCAACACAAAAATTAAGAAAATGCTCCTTAGCCCGTTTGTTTCCTTGCCCCCGTGCTGTGCATCCCACCTCTCAAATAACCGTCAACATTTCTTTCTCTTTACCCATTCTGCAAAATGCTTCAATTTATCAGGGTGTGCACCTTGTGAAGGCATCATGTGCTTTTCTTTATGGTTAACAGAATGGTTGGAATTGCAACAAATCTATGCCTCTGCTGTGCTGCACCAGGAGAATGTGGAATTTATGAAGGACCTTTCCCTCCCCATATTCCCATCCCGGAAGGTGAATACCCTCACACCCCATCTTGTACTTTAGTACATTACTGAATAACATTAATGTACAAATACAAACATTTGAAGTTGCTTTTCTTATTCACCTTAAAACGGCAGAAAGGGTTTTCTTGAGTGAACTCAACGGGAGCCAAGTTATTATGGAAGTAACCTTTTCCAGTTCCCCAGAACGCCTGCAGCTGGTTCCATTTGGCCAATATAGCATCTCGTTCATCCCCCAGTAGAGTTGGTGCAGAAAGGGCACTTGCTGTGTTGATCAGTTGAGCTGACTGCGTCGGAGGCTGTAATGCCTGCCCAAAAAGCCCTCCTGCTATAAATGTGCAAACGCAAAATGATTATTTTTGTCAATCAGGAAATAGGGGATGTAGATCTAGTGAGCCCAGTGGTAATCAATACAACTGTATATGCCTATGAATTTGCATAATACATAAAATACAAGGGCAACTTTCTCTCGTCATCAGTAATGTTGTAGGTAAACACAAAGTACAATAAGTTAATATATAATCTAAACTCAAAACTAAATTCCTAGTGGGTTTTGAAGATTTAGTAACAGCTGCTGAAACTATATTTGAAGTTGATTTTAACAATGTTTTATCTTACACCCTTCAAACTAGTTACAGTCTAGATAAAAGCAAATTGCGGCGGATTATGGAATCTGAAGCAAAAACAGAAAATGTTTGACAGCATCTGTGGAGAGAGAATACAGCTAACGTTTCGAGTCTGGATGAGTCTTCGTCAGAGCCCTGTCAGACCTGCTGAGATTTCCCCGCAGTTTCTGTTTTAGTTACAGTCTCTTTGTCTTCCCATGAACTTACTTTGCTGTGGCTGCTGAGTGCCAAAGCCACCAAATCCTCCAAATGTGGAACCGGCGACTAAGCCAGTTGTTAGACCTGTGCCAGTACCTGCGCCAAATCCACCACCAAACCCAAAGCCTTTATTCTGTGTATTCTGGAAAAGACCTAGAAAACAAAGAAAATTACACCGGATTAAAGCTAAAAATGCAAACGGGCTTTCTTAGGGCGACTAAAATGTTACCGGAGTTCATGTTAGAGGTAAACAGTTATTCTTTTTAATGTATTGTTTAAAATTACAGACCCGACAACAATGTCTTCTGAAGCAGCTACTAACACTTAAAACAAAGCAAGTATCACAGTCAAGTTGTAAAAAGGGTACTCGGGTTTAGACAGCAGCTTATTATATCCTCAGCATGCCCTAAAGCACCGTCCAACCAACTGGATATTTTTGAAGTGCAGTCACTGCTGTTATGCCAGACAAACTAGGCTGCTGAATTTGTGCTCAGCAAGGTCTCAAATGGCCTTTTGCAGCTACACCTGTCACAATGCTTAAGACCTGTGTGCTCAGGAGATATTTTAAGATCTAGTTCTATAAAGGTTGACATTTCTTCTTTCCCTGCTGTCTCCTGATTTTAATTTTCTTCTTTAAACTGCTGCTGCTGCTGACTGTATCGTGGAAGAAGAGGATCTGACTTGGAGGAAATACTGAACTCAAACAATTTAAGAACTGAATTCATGTTGAGACACAACCACAAAAATCAACATAGTTTTGACAACGTGGATTAGTTCAACATTTGCACGGAAAGCATTGAGGAGTTGTGAACTCTATATCTCAGTGACTTAAAGCAGTGTTTTTCAAACATTTTTGCACGGGACCCATATTTGCCAACCAGCCAATCTTCGCGGCCCACACCGGCCAACCTTCGTGACCCACTCTGACCGAACTTTGCAACTTACTTTTTTGCTTACCTTTAATACGACAGATGAGCCTGCTTTGTCCTGACGATCTCTCTTGCTTTGTCATTCAATGTTACATTTCCTGCTAAAGGCTTCAGGTGATGACTTAATTTCTCACTGAATCTTTTGTAAAGAAATCAAAAGGCTTGTTCTTGAACTCGCCCATGCTTAGTTTTCAAGGGTTTAATCTTTCATTTGCCAGTACTTCCCTGCACATAACGCACATGGGCATTGCATCTTGATTTGCATTGGCACAATTAATAAAGCCATACCCGAAGAAATCATCTTCATACTGCTTTGTTTCAGATTTTTCTTAATGGGTTGTTCATCAGAAGCCCTGGAGCTCACACCAGCACCGCGTTGTCCTGCCGTGTAGTCTCCCGAGCTCTCTCCAGAGATTCAGTTATGAAATCCAGACCGGTTTGTGTCTCTGGCCCTCTTTTCCTTATTACAAACTGGTCCATCCCAGTTCTTCACACAATCCTATTGCTTGCTTGCAGCTACAAAATGAAGGAATCTCTCCTTCAGGATTTTGAGCAAAGAACGGATCGCGTGACATCAGGGTACGTGTCGGGTGCATGACTTGCTCTTTCTCAACACTTCTGGTGCGGAGACTGCCATTTTTATTAAGAACTTTGTTCCTGGCATAGCGTGCTGACGCCAGGAGGTGGTGGTAATGGGACAGCGCACTGACGATAGGACGAGACGGTACTGGGGTAGCGCGCTGATATCAGAAAGGGGCATTCTGCCCCGCTGGGCACCAGGTATGTGCATGCCGGATCTGCCCAAGAGGGAATGCATGTGGATGGTATTTTTATTATAGTTTTTAAACAGCACATGGTGTCCCATGAGATTTTTTTGTGAAGACTGTTAACTTATAATACGCCATAATATTGGCATGATTGCAGAGGTTACAAACATACACACAGATTTCACATGCTGGTGCTTAAATTCCACTTGCCTTGCCCTGCCCCAGGGGAGAACCACACAATTTATTTTCTGTGATTGTTACTGGTGCCTTCTTCTTGGATCTCAGTTTGAAGAACAAACAAATTGCCACAATCCCTGGTTATGTGGCTATCGCATACTTCCTCCTCCCTGTGATGGTGTAGGCATTGAAGTACTTGTGGAAGTCAGTGAACTGGTGCTGACTGCCAGCATCGTGACTCGCCATTCTCACCCCTCACACAAACTTCACTTGGCTGTTCCCGGTGTCCTTCACAGGCCCCGAGCTCCAACAGTCTATGGTGATATGCATCACTGTAGATACACAAGGGGTTAATGTAAGTACAGGTAGACTAGCTAGACACTAGAGGGAGCACAGAGACATGACACACAGACACTCAACCAATAGGTCAGTAAGATAGGACACGACCAATGGGCATTCACGATACACACAGAGGTGACACTACCACACGGGGGCATTACACTAACCCATATATAAAGGACACAGCACACATGATCTTCCTCTTTCCAGTGGAGACACTCAGTGAGTACAGACACAGGATTGATTTATCACACCCACCACCTGGATTGTAGCAGACTGGTTCGTCAGTCTGAGTAGCGAAAGAAGGATTAACAGTAGTGGTGAATCCGAGTAGGAGAATTGTAAATAGTTTAATAAACGTGTTGAAGATAGCTCCACGTCTGAACCTTCCTTTGTCAGAGTGAACATCAAGGAAGCAGCTTATGCTACACCAATAGCATAACAAGACATGGTACCAGCGAGTGACTGTTTCAATCCATATAGTTACAACTCAGCAAACAGTGACAACCAGCAACAACACCCAGGCAAGATGATCGAGATTCCGGTTCCACAGCGGCTCAAGTGCCACGGCAATCTCAGTGGAAGCTGGCGGGCATTCAGGCACAGGTTTGAGATCTTTCTGGTAGCAGCCGACCTACAAGACGTGGCCAATGCTGAAAAGAGAGAGCTTCTGCTCATCATCGCCGGTGCCAGAGCAGAAGAAATCTTCAAAGCATTCAAATTCTCCAAAGGGCAAAACAGGAGCGACTTCCAGGCAGTCCTGGACAAAGTCGGACAATACTGCTAGGAAAACACAAACAAACCAACAGAAAACGGTAAGAGAGGCGCCAGTACTTACCACGAAGCCGAGTTCCCAGAGCAGAGAACGACAATTTTGATCGGCGGCCATCTTGGTAAAGGTACCGCACATGCGCAGTTGAGAGAAAAGCACAAAGTAAAGGAGCAGCGATCTGCGTATGTGCAAACACTTTCTTTTTTTTGAAAAATAATTTTTATTGGAATTTTTTGAAAAATATATATCAACAAAACAATAACAACAATAATGAACACCCCCCCCGGCACCCGTAACAACGCATATAACAAACCCCCCCACCCCCCCCCCCAACCCCAATAAACAACAGAATAACTTAACAATAAGCAAATTAACTTAAACACTATCCCCTAAACCCCCCCTCCCTTCCCCCCCCCTTTCTCCTCCTCCACCCCCCCCCCCACTTTTCACCCGCAGCAGGGCCTCCACCGAGCCCCCCACTTCCCCCCTGCGTCGCCTCCACTGCCCCAAATTTTGAGGGTGGCCGCCACCACCGGGCTCGTGGTATACCTCGTTGGAGGGAGCGGCCACGGAGCCGTTACCAGTGCCTTCAGGCTCGTGCCTCCGCAGGACGCCATCTCCATCCTTTTCCATGCTGCCCCCTCCCCCTCCATTACCCACTTGCGTACCATCGAGACATTAGCCGCCCAATAGTACCCAGAGAGGTTGGGCAGCGCCAGCCCCTCTCTATCCCTGCCCCGCTCCAAAAAGACCCTCCTTACCCTCGGAGTCCCATGCGCCCAAACAAATCCCAGAATGCTACTGTTCACCCTCCCAAAAAAGGCCCTCGGAACGAAAATGGGGAGGCACTGAAACAAAAACAAAAACCTCGGGAGCACCGTCATTTTAACGGACTGTACTCTACCCGCCAACGACAACGGCAGCATGTCCCACCTTTTAAATTCCTCCTCCATCTGCTCCACCAACCTAGTAAAATTGAGCTTGTGCAGAGTCCCCCAGCTCCTAGCCACCTGAACCCCCAGGTACCTAAAATTCTTCACTGCCCTCTTTAGCGGGAGTCTTCCAATCCCCTCCTCCTGATCTCCCGGGTGTACGGCAAACAGCTCACTCTTGCCCAGGTTCAATTAATATCCCGAGAAACTCCCGAACTCAGCAAGAATCTCCATCACCTCCGGCATTCCCCCACCGAGTCTGCTACATTCAACAGCAAGTCGTCCGCATACAGCGACACTTGGTGCTCCTCCCCACCTCGCACCAAACCCCTCCACCTCCTCGACTCCCTGAGAGCCATGGCAAGAGGCTCTATTGCCAGCGCAAAAAGCAAGGGGGACAGGGGGCACCCCTGCCTCGTCCCACGGTGGAGCCTGAAGTACTCGGACCTCCTCCCATTTGTCGCTACACTCGCCATCGGGGCCTCGTACAGCAACCTCACCCATTTAATAAACCCAACCCCAAACCCGAACCTCTCCAATACCTCTCACAAGTACCCCCACTCAACCCTGTCAAAGGCCTTCTCCGCATCCAATGCCACCACAATCTCCGCCTCTCATTCTGCTGCCGGCATCATTATCACATTTAGCAGCCTTCGCACGCTAGTGTTCAGCTGCCTCCCCTTCACAAAACCCGTCTGATCTTCATGTATCACCCCCGGCACACAGTCCTCTATTCTAGTGGCCAAGATCTTCGCCAGCAACTTGGCGTCTACATTCAGCAGTGAAATCGGCCTGTATGAACCGCACTGCAAAGGGTCCTTATCACGCTTCAGGATCAGGGAGATTAGTGCCCAAGACATCGTCGTGGGCAGAACACCCCCCTCCCATGCCTCGTTAAAGGTCCTGACCAACAGGGGGCCCAGCAAGTCCGCATATTTCTTATAAAATTCAACCGGGAACCCATCCGGTCCCGGCGTCTTCCCCGACTGCATGTGGCCAATCCCACTGACCAGCTCCTCCAACACGATCGGCGCCCCCAGTCCCTCCACCTGCTCCTCCTGCACCGTTGGAAATCAGAGCCTGTCCAAAAAATTCTCCATTCCCCCTCCCACCGCCGGCGGCTCCGACCGGTACAGTTCCCTATAGAAGTCCCTAAAGACGTCATTGACCTCTGCCCCCTGCCGCACCACATTCCCATCTCTATCCTTCACTCCACCAATCTCTCTAGCCGCGTCCCGCTTACGCAGCTGGTGCGGCAGCATCCTGCTCGTCTTCTCTCCATACTCATAGACAGCTCCCTGCGCCTTCCTCCACTGTGTCTCCGCCTTTAAGGTGGTCAATACATCAAACTTGGCCTGCAAGCTACGCCGTTCCCCCAGCAATCCCTCCTCCGGGGCCTCCACGTACCTCCTATCCACACTCAACAGCTCCTCCACCAGTCTCTCCCTCTCCCTCCTCTCCCCCTCTCCCTTTGGGCTCGGATGGAGATCAGCTCCCCACTAATCACTGCCTTCAGAGCCTCCCACACCATCCCCACCTGGACCTCCCCAGTATCATTGACCTCGAGGTACCTCTCGATACATCCCCGAACCCTCCTACACACCTCCTCATCAGCCAACGTTAGGACGCCAAAGCGGGCGCTGGTCCCGCGCCTCCCCCATCTCCAGATCCACCCAATGCGGAGCATGGTCCGAAATCGCGATAGCCGAATATTCGGCCTCCTCCACCCTCGGGACCAGTCCCCTGCTCAAAACAAAGAAATCAATGCGGGAATCAACCCTGTGCACATGGGAGAAAAAGGAGTACTCCCGAGCTCTCGGCCTCCCGAACAGGGATCCACTCCTCCCATCTGGTCCATAAACCCCCTCAATACCTTGGCCACCGCTGGCCTCCTGCCTGTCCTTGAACTAGAACAATCCAGTAGGGGATCCAGCACCGTACTGAAGTCTCTCCCCCCCCCCCCCATGATCAAGCCCCCCACCTCCAGGCCAGGAATGCGGCCCAACATACGCCTCATGAAACCAGCATCATCCCAATTTGGGGCGTACACATTAACCAACACCACATTCTCCCCCTGCAGCTTACCGCTCACCATCACATATCTGCCGCCAATATCAGACACAACCTCAGACGCCTCAAACGCCACCCTCTTCCCCACCAGGATCGCCACCCCCTGGTTCTTCGAGTCGAGCCCTGAGTGGAAAACCTGCCCCACCCACCCCTTCCTCAGACGGACCTGGTCCGCCACCTTCAGGCGGGTCTCCTGGAGCATGGCCACGTCCGCCTTCAGCCCCTTCAGATGCGAAAACACCCATGCCCGCTTAACCGGCCCATTCAACCCCCTCACGTTCCACGTAATCAGCCGGATCAGGGGGCACCCCGCCCCCCTCGACTAGCCATAACCCATCGACTGCTCGCCCCTGGCCATCACCCATTCGGCCCGTTTCCCACGGCGATAGAACCTCACCCCGACCCCCCCAAACCGCTCCCTGGCCAATCCAGCAGCAACCCAGAATCCCCGCCCCCCCAGGCTAGGACCCCTCCTAGCCGCGACTCTCCCTCCACTGTACTCCCGTGAGCCAGCTGACTTCTGCTGACCCCGGCAGCTCCCGCTCTAACTCCGACCCCATCCGATATGAGGTCCCCCCTCCTCCCCTGCATCAGCTGCTGGGCACCACTTCAGCGCGGGAAACCCGGTCCAATAACCACACCCCTCGCCACCAGCTCCACCCCCTCGTCCCGCAGCGTGGGAAACCAGAGAAAAGCCCACGCTTTCACACTGCCCCACCCCACCAATGCAGCTCCCAAACCGCAGTCCCAACCCAACCACCAACTCCGTACAAACAAAGACACAGATCAACCACAAACCCCAATACCCCCCTTAGAACACAGAACCATAACCCACATTGTCCGAAAGTGAGAGAAAAAACAAAAACAAACAGAATAACCCGCTACAGCATAAAGAATGATACATGAATAGAATAGAAAAACTCCCACAGCCCCCAATCTCTAGTTCGAGTCCAGCTTTTCAGCCTGCACAAAGGCCCACGCTTCCTCCGGGGACTCAAAGTAGTGATGCCGGTCCTTGTAGGTGACCCACAGGCACGCAGGCGGCAACATGCCGAACTTCACCTGTTTTCCATGGAGCACCGCCTTCGTCCGCTTAAACCCAGCCCTCCGCTTGGCCACCTTCGCACTCCAGTCCTGGTAGATACGCACTACCGAATTCTCCCACTTACTACTCCTCACCTTCTTGGCCCATCGGAGAACACACTCCCGGTCACTGAACCGATGGAACCGCACCAGCACCGCCCGAGGGGGTTCATTCGCCTTGGGCCGCCTGGCCAGTACTCTATGGGCCCCCTCCAGCTCCAGGGGCAGATGGAAGGATCCTGCCCCCACCAGCGAGTTCAACATCACGGCCACATAGGCCGGCAGGCCCGACCCCTCCAGCCCCTCCTCGAGGCCCAGGATCCGCAGGTTCTTCCTCCGTGACCGAAGCTCCATCTCCTCGAACCGATCTTGCCACTTTTTATGAAGTGCCTCGTGTATCTCCACCTTCCCCACGAGGGACGAAACCTCCTCCTCGCGCTCAAGAGGCCTGCTGCTGCAACTCAAGTATCACTGCACCCTGGGTTGTCTGGGTCTCCAGCAGCTTACTCGTCGTCACCTTCAGGGATTCCAACAACTCCCCTTTCAGCTCCGTGAAATAGCGCAGAAGAGCCGCCTGCTGCTCCTCAGCCCACTGCCTCCACTCCTCAGGGGCTCCACCGGCCGCCATTTTGTCCACCTTCCCCCGCTTTTCCAGGGGAGCTGCTGCCGTTTTTCTCCTCGCCCCACTTCGAGTCCGAACCATAAATCCCGGGGGGTTTTGCTCCAGACCCCTTTATCCACCGGAAATCGTCGAATCAGCGCCGTTTGGGGCCCTTAAAAGAGCCCGCAAGTCCTTTTAAAGCGGGAGCTGCCGAACGTGCGGCTTAGCTCCGCATAGCCGCAACCGGAAGTCGTGCAAACACTTTCTACACCAGGGGTGGGCAAACTACGGGCAAACAAAGGTGTTTCTGCGGCCCACCAAGTCATTAAAAAAAAAAAAAAATTTTTTTTAAGGTTAATGGGGGGGGGGGGGGGGGGGGGGGGGCTGTTGGGTTACTTACTGGTATAGGGTGGATACGTTGACTTGAGTAGGGTGATCATTGCTCGGCACAACGTCGAGGGCCGAAGGGCCTGTTCTGTGCTGTACTGTTCTATGTTCTATATGAGGCGCCCAGAATCATAACCGGGTGAAGTTAATATACTATGCGGCCCTTTGTGAATTGTGAATTTCTGAATGTGGCCCTTGCACGAAAAAGTTTGCCCACCCCTGTTCTACACACTACGTCACACGCTTCGCGACGTCAGAGGCCCCGGACCACGCCCATTTAAAGGGGAAATGTTCCCAAACGAAATGTTTTTTTAAAAAAAAGATGTAAAACCTGATTCTTTCACCTGGAATGACAGCACAATGCCTGAAATTCGACCAGTAGCTGAAAGTAACCTCCGCAGAACCCTGCAACAAGCAGTTAGCACCGCCCAAATGGATGATACAGTTCTTGAATACTACGACTCCGACCTTGATTTCTTCTTTGGACATCACGAGCCCAATGCCCGACACAAAAAGTGATGATATGGTCCTAGAAGACTACGACTCAGACAAAGGTTTCATCATTGGAGATGGCGACCCCAGTACCAATTCCGAACCGCAACGAGATGCGTTCTACAGTGAAGAATCCCGACACAGACGGATGTGTTCTTCGGATTTGAGGATCTTCAGCCCAGCATATACGACATCCCGACTCGTGAGTGCGGGATTATGCTGCGGCCTGACACCAAGAGACAGAGAGCGGTACAAGCCCACAGAGAGCGGCCTGCTGCCACAGAGTGGTCCACACAGCACAAGGGGTCCCAGCCTCTACACAGGAAGCGATGAAAGACTCAACAGCGAGACAACCGCACGTCTCCACACAAGAAGTGACTCGAGTGACACAAGCCTCCACACAGAGCTCGTGGACAGCCTCCACGATAGAAGCTACGCAAGACTCCAAAACGCAGTCTTTGCATGAACAAGACCATGAGGGTCTAGCAACCTCCTCTGAGCAACCAGCAGCAGCCAATGCAAGTCTGCCATGCTCAAGTGCACAGCAAGAAAACTATGACAGTCTACCATGCTCCAGTGAACAGCAAGACGACTATGACAGTCTACCACACTCCAGTGAACAACAAAGCAACTATGACAGTCCACCCACATTGTTTGAGCCACCAGAAGACAGTCTACCCAGCCCACGTGAACAACAAGAAGCTACTGAGGCTCTATCCACTGTGTGTGAGACAAGTGACGACAGCATCCCACTTCCCATACAAGATGTGCAATGTGACAGACCTCAGCTAGTGTGTACAGAGGCACTCGACGATCACAGTGAGACCACCGGTGACACCACATCACTTCAAACCTCCTTCGCTCGAGCCTCTCCACAAGCCAATTAATTCCTGAATGTTTTGACTCCAGACGTGGAGCATCAAGAAGCCTCAGCTGACTCAGGTGAACCAGAACCTACTCCAGACGGGGAGCATCGACAAGCCAAAACTGACTCAGGTGAAACAGACCAGACTCAAGATGGGGAGAAACCACAAGCCAAAGCTGATTCAAGTAAGCCGGACATGACTCCAGACGGGGAGTGCCGCGAACTCAGTGACGGCACGCTCAAGGAAACAGCAGATGCCACAAAGCACGCTGACACGAGTAACTGTGTGAAGGACTCGTATTATCCACAGAGTGTGGTCCTTGAGCGCAGCAAACACGGTAACAAAACCAACCGACACAACAACACAACCTATGAAAACCATATCAAAGACAACGACACGATGTGTACCAAAGGCAACATCGTCGACAGCAAGCACGACAAAGACCGCACCAATGGAACTACGACTGGTACGACATGGTACATCTCTGCCCATGAGTGACACTGGTACTGCTCAGTTCAGTACAATGACATACCATGGCAGGACAATGCATCTTCCCAATTCACGTTTGCTGCACTACCAACAGGCAACCTGGCTTTCAGGACAGATGCCATTCAACATCGTTATCACAAGCATCGGAAGAAAAAAAGACTCCAAATCAGACAACAAAGTGATTTGACCACTTCTTGGTTCCTTATGCACAGGGACACTGATGGCATTCACAAGGACATGCCACCATCAAAATCACCAACTCACCAACCCAACAAGAAAGACATTCGACCATGATAATTGATGGATTTTGGACTCATACATATAAGTTGGACTTATTGTTTAATGATCACTGTTATCATAACTTGTACAGAGCATCGCTTATCTACCTGATTTTTGTTCAATTTTCTTTAACAGTGTACAGAAAATATGACACAAACAAAGGGGGGGGATGTGGTGATATGCATCACTGTACACTAGCTAGACACTAGAGGGAGCACCAGAGACATGACACCCAGACACTCAACCAATAGGTCAGTAAGATAGGACACGACCAATGTGCATTCACGATACACACAGAGGTGACACTATCACAGGGGGGCATTACACCAACCCATATATAAAGGACAGAGCACACATGATCTTCCTCTTTCCAGTGGAGACACTCAGTGAGTACAGACACAGGGTTGATTCAACATCACACCCACCACGTGGATTGTAGCAGACTGGTTTGTCAGTCTGAGTAGCTATAGAAGGATTAACAGTAGAGGCGAATCAAAGTAGGAGAATTGTAAATAGTTTAATAAATGTGTTGCAGTTATCTCCACGTCTGAACCTTCCTTTGTCAGAGTTAACATCAAGGAAGCAGCTTATGCTACTCCAAGAGCATGACAAGACACAGTCCACCGCCGGTAATATCGACCCCGCTTCCTCCCATTGCACAACAGAAGAATTAAAAGTCAGATGTGACGTTAGGAAAGCTAATCACCCATTGGATAATCTATTTGCCAATCGGATGGAGCAAGGCAAAATGCTGTGGCTGTTGGCAGACACCGACGGCATTCTCAATCTAAAAGTCGGTTGCAGATGTTGGGCACTTCTCCCACGATCGCTCCACGACCCTCTCGATACCCGCCCACTCTGGATTTGGAAAACCCTGACTTAAAGAAATGAGTGAGTGGATTATTTTTCCACTTCCTATTAATTCCTTTCTCTTTCAGCTGGTGTTATAACCTGCCTGCTTACCATTGGCTGGGGACTAATGACAATCCCACAGTCCTGTGGGAGTATGAGCTTCCCCAATGAGGGGGGCGAAGAAATCATTAGAAGACTCCCTGCATAAATAGAGCTGGCCAGTTTGGAACCAGGGAGAGAGGAGTTTGGCAGCAAGAGAAGTTGTTGCTGCTGTTGTATACATATGTTAATTTGTAAATAAATGTTATTTCTTTGTATCCTGAAAACTCGTGCTGGATTCTTCGTGGCCCTCACAAAACTGGCGACGAGGGTTAAAGTGAATAGCTGTCTACACTACTGAAGCCACCTCCCTGGATTTTTGTTGGACACAGGTTGGAAGTTGTTTTCTATTACACCATGCCTCTGTATGGACGTTTAGGTGTTTTTGATGCTGCGCTGGAAAGCTGGAACCAATACGCACAAAGGATGCGTTACTATTTCCGGGCAAACAATATCACCGAAAACGAGCGCCAGGTGGTTATATTGCTCACCGCCTGCGGCCCGCATACGTTTGGGGTGATTAGGAGCCATGCGTACCCAGCTGCGCCAGACACCAAAACATTTGATGAACTTGTGAACTTAGTGGGGCAACATTTTTAAAAAAAAATAATTTTTATTCAAATTTTCACATTTTCACAAAAAAGAAAACAATAACAGAAAATTCTAAGAACAAAAAAAAAAAGAACCCCCCCCCCCCATCGTAAATACAAAAGAGAAACAATAAATTAACGCCCGTCATCGGCAAAATTGCTGACCTTTTGTTTTTACCGTTCTGCCAGGAGATCTAGGAATGGTTGCCATCTCCTGAAAAACCCCTGCACTGACCCCCTTAGGGCAAATTTCACCTTCTCCAATTTAATGAACCCCGCCATATCGTTGACCCAGGCCTCCATGCTTGGGGGCCTCGCATCCTTCCACTGAAGAAGAATCCTCCTCCGGGCTACTAGGGACGCAAAGGCCAGAACACCGGCCTCTTTCGCCTCCTGCACTCCAGGCTCCACTGCAACCCCAAATATTGCGAGTCCCCAGCCTGGATTGACCCTGGATCCTACCACCCTCGATACCGTCCTTGCTACACCCTTCCAGAACTCCTCCAGCGCTGGGCATGCCCAGAACATGTGGACATGGTTTGCTGGGCTCCCTGAGCACCTAATACACCTGTCCTCGGTCCCAAAAAAACGGCTCATCCTTGTCCCGGTCATATGAGCCCTATGCAGTACCTTAAACTGTAGGAGGTTAAGCCTCGCACACGAAGAGGAGGAGTTCACCCTTTCTAGGGCATCCGCCCACGTTCCCTCCTCAATCTCCTCACCCAGCTCCTCCTCCCATTTATCTTTCAGCTCCTCCACCGAGGCCTCGTCTACCTCCTGCATCACCTGGTACACTTCCGAGATCCTCCTCTCTCCAACCCATACCCCCGAGAGCACCCTGTCCTGGACCCCACGCGGCGGCAGCAGGGGGAACCCCGCCACCTGCCGCCTGACAAACGCCCTTACTTGCATGTACCTAAAGGTGTTCCCCGGGGGGAGCCTGAACTTCCCTTCCAGCTCACCTAGGCTCTCAAACTTCCCGTCTATGAACAGGCCCCCCAGCCTCCTGACACCTGCCCTGTGCCAACTCAGGAACCCGCCATCAATTCTCCCCGGAACAAAACGGTGGCTCCCCCATATCGGGGACCCCATCGAGGCCCCCACCTCCCCCCTGTGCCACCTCCATTGCCCCCAAATCTTGAGGGTAGCTGCCACCACCGGGCTTGTGGTATATCTCATCGGAGGGAGCGGCAGCGGCGTCGTTGCAAGCGCTTCCAGGCTTGTACCCACACAGGATGCCATCTCCAGCCTCTTCCATGCCGCCCCCTCTCCGTCCATTACCCACTTACGCACCATCGCTGCGTTGGCAGCCCAATAATACCAACAGAGCTTGGGCAACGCCAGCCCCCCCCCCCCCCCCCCCCCTCTCCCCCCTCCCCATCCCTGCCCCGCTCCAAGAACACCCGTCTCACCCTTGGAGTCCCGTGTGCCCACACAAACCCCGTAATGCTCCTGTTAAGCCGCCTGAAAAAGGCCTTCGGGATAAGGATGGGGAGGCACTGGAACAGGAACAGAAACCTCGGGAGCACCGTCATCTTGACTGACTGCACCCTACCCGCCAAAGACAGAGGCAGCATGTCCCACCTCTTAAACTCCTCCTCCATTTGCTCCACTAACCTTGTGAGGTTTAGCTTACGCAAGGCCCCCCAGCTCCTGGCCACCTGAACCCCCAAGTACCTGAAGCTCCTCTCCGCCCTTTTCAGTGGGAGCCTCCCAATCCGCCCCTCCTGGTCCCCCGGGTGTACCACAAACAGCTCGCTTTTCCCAAAATTAAGCTTATACCCTGAGAAATCCCCAAATTCCCGGAGAATCCCCATCACCACCGGCATTCCCCCCACCGGGTCCGCCACATACAACAATAGGTCATCCGCATAGTGCGATACTCGGTGCTCCTCCCCACCCCGGACCAGCCCCCTCCAATCACCCGACTCCCTCAGCGCCACAGCCAGGGGTTCAATTGCCAGCGCAAAAAGTACAGGGGACAGGGGACACCCCTGCCTCGTCCCTCGGTATAGTCGAAAAAACTCCGACCTCCTCTTATTCGTGGCCACACTCGCCATCGGGGCCTCAGACAACAGCCTCACCCAACTGACAAACCCCTCCCCAAACCCGAACCTTTCCAGCACCTCCCGCAAGTACCCCCACTCGACCCTATCAAAGGCCTTCTCTGCAACTAGCGCCACCACTATCTCCGCCTCCACTTCCACCGCCGGCATCATAATAACGTTCAAGAGCCTCCGTATATTAGTGTTCAGCTGCCTCCCCTTCACAAACCCTGTTTGATCCTCGTGGATAACCTGTGGCACACAGTCCTCAATCCTCGTGGCTAAGATCTTTGCCAACAACTTGCCGTCCACATTCAGGAGTGAGATCGGCCTGTATGACCCACACTGCGGGGGATCCTTGTCTCGCTTAAGGATCAAGGAGATCAGCGCCTGAGGTATCGTCAGGGGCAAAGCCCCCCCCCTCCCTCGCCTCGTTGAAGGTCCTAACCAACAGGGGGCCCAGCAGGTCTGCATACGCCTTGTAAAATTCAACCGGGAACCCATCCGGCCCCGGCGCCTTCCCCGACTGCATGTTCCCTATCCCTTTAACCAGCTCATCAAGCTCAACTGGCGCCCCCAGACCCTCCACCCGTCCCTCCTCCACCCTCGGGAATCTCAGCCGGTCCAAAAAGCGCCCCATCCCCCCCTTGTCCGCCGGAGGTTCGGACCGATATAGTCTCTCATAAAAGTCCCTCAAGACCCCATTAATGTCTACCCCCCTCCGCACCACATTTCCTCCCCGGTTCTGAACTCCACCAATCTCCCTAGCCACATCCCGCTTACGGAGCTGGTGTGCCAGCATCCTACTCGCCTTCTCCCCATAGTCGTACACTGCACCCTGAGCCCTTCTCCATTGAGCCTCTGCCTTTCTGGTGGTCAACAAGTCGAACTCAGCACGAAGGCTGCGCCGCTCCCTCAGCAATCCCTCCTCCCGGGCCTCCGCGTACCTCCTGTCCACCCTCACCATCTCCCCCACCAATCTCTCCCTTTCTCTCTGCTCCCCTCTCTCCCTGTGGGCCTGAATGGAGATCAACGCCCCCGGAACCACCGCCTTCAGCACCTCCCAGACCGTCCCCACTCGGACCTCCCCATTATCGTTGGCCTCCAGGTACCTCTCGATGCATCCTCGAACCCGCCCCCTCACATCCTCGTCCGCCAGCAGCCCCACCTCCAAGCACCACAACGGGCGCTGGTCCCTCTCCTCCCGCAGCTCGAGGTCCACCCAATGCGGGGCATGGTCAGAAAAGGCTATCGCCGGACCTCCGGTTGCGGCTATGCGGAGCTAAACCGCACGTTTGGCAGCTCCCGCTAGAAACGGACTTTGGGGCTCTTTTCAGGGCCCCCAACGGAGCTTTTTCGACGTGGGAAGGGGTCTGCAGTAGATCCCCAGGGTTCTATGGTCCGGACCAGGAGGGGGGTGAGCAGAAAAGCGGTGACAGCGCCCCTGGAAAAGCGGGGGAAGGGAAACAAAATGGCGGCCGGCGGAGCGCTCGAGGAGTGGAGGCAGTGGGCACAGGAGCAGCAGGGGACTATTCGGCGCTGCTTCCAGGAGCTTAAGATGGAGCTGCTGGAGTCGCTGAAGGCTACCACCGGTAAGCTGCTGGAGACTCAGACAGCCCAGGGGGCCACAATCCGGGAGCTGCAGCAGCAGGCCTCCGAATGGGACGATGAGGCCCTCGCGGGGAAGGTGGAGATGCACGAGGCGCTCCATAAAAAGTGGCAGGAGCAGTTCGAGGAGCTGAACAACCGGTCGAGGCGGAAAAGTTTACAGATCCTGGGCCTCACGGAGGGGCTGAAGGGGTCGGACCTGGCGGCCTATGTGGTCGTTTATTGCTGAATTCGCTGATGGGAGCTGGGTCCTTCCAGGGGCCCCTGGAGCTGGAGGGGGCCCACAGAATACTGGCCAGGAGGCCCAAGCCAAATGAGCCGCCGCGGACGGTGCTGGTGCGGTTCCACCAGTTCGTTGACTGGGAGTGCGTGCTTCGGTGGGCCAAGAAGGCGCGGAGCAGCAAGTGGGAGAACACGGAGGTGCGGATCTTCCAGAACTGGAGTGCAGAGGTGGCTAAGCGGAGGGCCGGGTACAACCGGACGAAGGCGGTGCTCCACAGACGGAGCGTGAAGTTTGGCATGTTGCAGCCGGCGCTTCTGTGGGTCACCTACAAGGACCGTCACCAGTATTTTGAGTCCCCGGAGGAGGCGTGGGCCTTTGTGCAGGCCGAGAAATTGGACTCAAACAGGGTCAGGGATGGGGTTTTTGTATATAAATGCAACGGTGTCTAATTTTTCTTTGGAGGGGGGGGGGTTCGCTGTTTCATGCAGGATGTGTGTTGGCTTTAGGGTGGGTGGGGCGATGTCTTTATGTCTTTTTGTATGGGTCTGGTGGACGGGTTCGGGCAGGGAGATAAACTGGGAGTGCGGGGAGCTGGTGGTGGGGACCGGCAATGGGAGTTGCCTTTCCTCTGGTTTCCCGGGGTGATGAGGCGGGGTCGGGGCTGAGAAGCGCGGGCCTTTGCTGGTTGTTATTGTCCCGCGCAAGAGCGGATGGGGGGGGGGGGGCCTGCTGATGGGCACGGAGGAGGAGGAGTAGCGCCATGTGGGGAGGGGTCGGAGGTCACCGGGGTCAGCAGAAGTTAGCTGGCTCACGGGAGTGCTATGGAAGGGGGGGGGGGCGAGACCAGGTTTCTGCTGAAATGGCCAGGAAGGAGCTGGAGTGTGCAGGGGGTGCTGGGTGGGGGGGGGAGGTTTGCCGCCGTGGGGAACAGGCCGAGCGGGGGGCGCTGGCCAGTGGCGGGCAGGGGATGTATTACGGCTAGTCGGCAGAGGGGGGGGGCAGGGAGCCCTCTGATCCGGCTGATAACCTGGAATGTGAGGGGGCTGAACGGGCCGGTCAAGCAGGGCTGGGTGTTTACGCACTTGAAGGGGCTGAAGGCGGATGTGGCCATGCTCCAAGAGACACACCTGAAGGTGGCGGACCAGGTTCGACTGAGGAAGGGGTGGGTGGGCCAAGTGTTTCATTCAGGGCTGGATGAGAAGAATCGGGGGGTGGCGATCCTGGTGGGAAAGAGGGTGTCGTTTGAGGCGTTAAATGTGGTGGCTGACAGTGGCGGGAGATATGTGATGGTGAGCGGTAAGCTTCAGGGGGAGCGGGTGTGCTGGTGAATGTTTACGCCCCAAACTGGGACGATGAGGGGTTTATGCGGCGTATGTTGGGCAGCATTCCGGATCTGGAGGTGGGGGGCCTGATCATTGGGGGGGGGGGGGGTACTTCAACACGGTGCTGGATCCCCCATTGGATCGATCCAGGTCCCGGATGGGTAGGAGGCCGGCGGCGGCTAAGGTGTTGAGGGGGTTTATGGATCAGATGGGAGGGGTGGATCCCTGCAGGTTTGCGAGGCCAAGGGCCAGGGAGTACCCATTTTTCTCCCACGTGCATAAGGCCTATTCCAGGATTGATTTTTTTGTCCTGAGCAGGGGGCTGGTGTCGAGGGTGGAGGATGCTGAATACTCTGCCATAGCCATTTCGGATCATGCCCCGCACTGGGTGGACCTCGGCTGGGGGGGGGGGGGGGGGGAGGAGGGACCAGCGTCCGCTCTGGCGCTTGGAGGTAGGGCTGCTGGCAGACGAGGAGGTAGCCGAGAGGGTTCGGGGGTGTATTGAGAGGTACCTTGAGGCCAACGAAAACGGGGAGGTCCGAGTGGGGACGGTATGGGAGGCACTGAAGGCAGTGAAGGGGAGTTGATTTCCATCCGAACCCATAGGGAGAGGGGAGAGCAGAGGGAGAGGGAGAGATTGGTAGGGGAGATGGTGAGGGTGGATAGGAGATATGCGGAGGCTCCGGAGGAGGGATTTCTGGGGGAGCGGCGTAGCCTTCAGGCCAGGTTCGATCTACTGACCACCAGAAAGGCAGAAGCTCAGTGGAGGAAAGCACAGGGAGCGGTGTATGAATACGGGGAGAAGGCGAGTAGGATGCTGGCACACCAGCTCCGAAAGCGAGACGCGGCCAGGGAGATTGGGAGAGTGAAGGATAGAGATGGGAAGGTGGTGCGGAGGGGGGTAGACATTAATGGGGTCTTTAGGGACTTTTATGGGGAATTGTACCGGTCTGAACCCCCGGTGGAGGGGGGGGGGGGGGGGGGTAAAATGGGGCGCTTCTTGGACAAGCTGCGATTTCTGAAGGTGGAGGAGGGGCAGGTGGAGGGACTGGGGGCGCCGATTGAGCTGGTTAAAGGGATAGGGAGCATGCAGTCGGGGAAGGCGACGGGGCCGGATAGGTTTCCGGCCAAATTTTATAAAATGTATGCGGACCTGTTGGTTCTGACCTTTAACGAGGCAAGGGGGGGGGGGGGGGCTTTGCCCCCAACTATGTCACGGGCGCTGATTTCCTTGATCCTTAAGCGGGACAAGGACCCTCTGCAGTGTGAGTCATATAGGCCGATCTCGCTGCTAAATGTAGACGCCAAGCTGTTGGCAAAGATCTTAGCTACAAGAATAGAGGATTGTGTGTCGGGGGTTATTCACGAGGACTAGACGGGGTTTGTAAAGGGAAGGCAGTTGAATACTAACATACAAAGGCTTCTCAATGTCATTATGATGCCGGCTGTGGAAGGGGAGGCGGAGATAGTGGTGGCATTAGATGCGGAGAAGGCCTTTGATAGGTTTGAGTGGGGGAGGTGTTGGAATGGTTTGGGGAGGGGTTTGTCCGTTGGGTGAGGTTGCTTTATGAGGCCCCGATGGCGAGTGTAGCCACGAATAGGAGGAGGTCGGAGTACCTTCGGCTGCACCGGGGGACGAGACAGGGGTGTCCCCTGTCCCCCTTGCTCTTTGCATTGGCAATTGAGCCCCTGGCCATGGCGTAGAGGGAGTCGGGGAACTGGAGGGGTCCGGTGCGGGGTGGGGAGGAGCATCGAGTGTCGCTTTATGCGGACGGCCTGTTGCTGTATGTGGCGGACCCGGTGGGGGGAATGCCGGAGGTGATGAGGATTCTCAGCGAATTTGGGGGCTTTTCTGGGTACAAGCTCAACCTGGGTAAGAGCGAGCTATTCGTGGTGCACCCGGGGGATTAGGAGGAGGGGATTAGTACATTCCCACTGAAGCAGCAGGCAGGGAGGAGCTTTAGGTACCTGGGAGTCCAGGTGGCTAGGAGCTGGGCGGCCCTGCATAAGCTCAACCTCAAGGTTGGTGGAGCAAATGGAGGAGGAGTCCAAAAGGTGGGATATGTTACCGCTGTCACTGGCGGGTAGGGTGCAGTCCGTCAAGATGACGGTGCTCCCGAGGTTTTTGTTCCCGTCCCAGTGCCTTCCCATCCTTATCCCGAAGGCCTTTTTTAGGAGAGTTAACAGGTGTATTACGGGATTTGTATGGGCGCATGGGACTCTGAGGGTGAGAAGGGTGTTCTTGGAGTGGGGCAGGGATGGGGGGGGGGGGGGGGCTGGCGCTGCCCAACCTCTGTGGGTACTATTGGGCTGCCAACGCAGCGATGGTGCGTAAGTGGGTAATGGACGGGGAAGGGGCAGCATGGAAGAGGATGGAGATGGCGTCCTGTGCGGATACGAGCCTGGAGGCGTTGGTAACGGTGCCGTTGCCGCTCCCTCCAACGAGGTATACCATGAGCCCGGTGGTGGCGGCTACCCTCAAAATTTGGGGGCAATGGAGACGGCATAGGGGGGAGGTGGGGGGCTCGATAGAGTCCCCAATACGGGGAACCACCAGTTTGTTCCAGGGAGCATCGATGGCGGATCTTTGGGCTGGCACAGGGTAGGTATTAGGAGGTTGAGGGACCTGTTTGTGGATGGGAGCTTCGCGAGCCTGGGGGAGTTAGAGGAGAAGTTTGGGCTCCCCCCAAGGAACATGTTTAGGTACATGCAGGTTCGGGCGTTTGCCAGGCGGCAGGTGGAGGGATTCCCTCTGTTGCCCCCACGTGGGGTACGGGACAGGGTGCTCTCGGGGGTGTGGGTTGGAGGAGGGAGGATTTTGGACGTATACCGCGTAATGCAGGAGGTAGACGAGGCCTCGGTGGAGGAGCTGAAGGGTAAAAGGGAAGAGGAGCTGGGTGAGGAGATTGAGGAGGGGACGTGGGCGGATGCCCTGGAAAGGGTGAAGTCCTCCTCTTCCTGTGCGAGGCTTAGCCTCATACAGTTCAAGGTGCTGCACAGGGCCCACATGACTGGGACGAGGATGAGTAGGTTTTTCGGGGGCAAAGACAGGTATGCTAGGTGCTCGGGGAGCCCAGCGAACCACGCCCATATGTTTTGGGCATGCCCAGTGCTGGGGGAGTTTTGGCAGGCGGTAGCAAGGATGGTGTTGAGGGTGGTGGGATCCAGGGTCAATCCAGGCTGGGGACTCGCAATATTTGGGGTTGCAGTGGAGCCGGGAGTGCAGGAGGCGAAAGAGGCCGGTGTTCTGGCCTTTGCGTCCCTAGTAGCCCGGCGGAGGATCTTGCTTCAATGGAAGGATGCGAGGCCCCCAAGCGTGGAGGCCTGGATCAATGATATGTCGGGGTTCATCAAATTGGAGAAGGTGAAATTTGCCCTGAGGGGATCAGTACAGGGGTTCTTTAGGCGGTGGCAGCCTTTCCTGGACTTCCTGGCGGAACGGTAGGGAAAAAGGCCGGCAGCAGCAGCAACCCGGGTGGGGGGGGGCAGCTTTGGTTCGGTGGGAGGGAGAATTGTGTACATGGGTTTGTTGGATGTGGCGGGTGTTATCTCTTCCTTTTTGTTGTTTGCTTTTTTTTTGTGTTTTAGTAGTTGCTTTTGTAGTTGGGTGGGTGTTGTTCTTGGGTTTTTACCATGGTTGTTTTGTTAATATTGTTTTGTGGTTTATATTTTGTGAAAACCTTAATAAAAATTATTTTTTAAAAAAGAAATGGCTATCGCCGGGGGTCTACTACCCCCGCAATCAGCGCCTTACTCAAAACAAAGTCGTCGATCCGGGAGTAGGCATTATGCACATGGGAGAAGTATGAAAATTCCCGGCCCTCAGCCTCGCGTACCTCCAAGGAGCCACCCCTCACATCTGGTCCATAAACCTCCTCAGCACCCTAGCCGCCGCAGGCCTCCTACCCGTCCTAGAACTGGATCGATCCAGTGGCGGATCCAGCACCGTGTTGAAATTCCCCCCCCATTATCAGGCCCCCCACCTCCAAATCTGGAATCCGGCCCAACATGCGCCGCATGAAACCTGCATCTCCCAATTCGGGGCATATACATTGACCAGCACCACCCGCTCCCCTTGCAGCTTGCCGCTCACCATCACGTACCTCCCGCCGCTGTCTGCCACCACACTCGACGCCTCAAACGACACCCTCTTCCCCACCAGGATCGCCACCCCCCCGGTTTTTTGCATCCAGCCCCGAATGAAACACTTGGCCCACCCACTCCTTCATCAACCTGACCTGATCCGCCACCTTCAGGTGCGTGAACACGCGGGACCGTTTGACCGGCCCATTCAGTCCCCTCACATTCCAGGTGATCAGAGGGCCACCTGCCCCCCTCCCCCATCGACTAGCCATCACCCTTCCGTAGTCCACCACGTACCCGCGCCCCCCACTCAGCCCGTTCCCCACAGTGACAGACCTACATCCTGATCCCCTCTGCACGCTCCAGCTCCTTCCAGCAACCCGGTATCCCTCCCCCCCCCTCCCTCTTTCTCCCCCCCTCCCTCTTTCTTTCTCCTCCCTCTTTCTCTCTCTCCCCCCTCCCTCTTTCTCTCTCCCCCCCTCCCTCTTTCTCTCCCCCCCTCCCTCTTTCTCTCTCCCCCTCCCCCCTTTCCTCCCTCCCCCCCTCCCCCCTTTCTCCCTCCCCCCCCCTCCCCCCCTCCCCCCTTTCTCCCTCCCCCCCCCCAAGCTAGGGCCACCCCTAGCTGCGTAACTGTGGGACAACATTTTAACCCAACCCCATCCACGATAGTCCAAAGTTACCGGTTTAATACCGCTGAAAGGACCCCAGGAGAACCCCTTGCCGACTTTCTATCCAGGCTACGCAGGATTTTGGAGTACTGTGACTATGGTGAGACCCTGTCAGAAATGTTACGCGACCGTTTGGTTTGCGGTCTTAACAATGCTGCCACCCAGAGAAAGTTTTTAGCCGAGCCAACATTGACTTTTCAGCAGGCCATTCAAATAGTATTGTCCCGAGAGAGCGCAGAACGAGGAGTGCTGGAGCTACAGGGAATGGAGGTGCATGCCGTGGGGCGCAACCCCTTCCATCCGAAAGCATCCCCCCGCACCCCTGCGGTACCTTGGGCAAGGCGACGTCCGGATCGACGCCAGTAGCCGTCAGACATTCCTCCCCGAAGGGAGCCTTCTCCAGAACCAATGGATGAGGAGACATGTCCGTGTCAGACTTGTAGGCGCTGACCCCGTCGCGGACGCCGGTCCTGGGGGCGCCAGAGGTGCCGTCGATCCGACCGAAACTTGGGCCAGCCGAGGGACCGTACCGTACTACTCCTGAGGATGTGGAGACGGAGGATGACTGCCTGCAGCTGCATTGTGTGGCAGCTCCCCGTGTGGCCCCCATTAAAGTGACAGTACGGGTCAATGGTCACCCGCTTGAGATGGAGTTGGACACTGGCGTAGCGGTCTCAGTGATCGCCCAGAGGACATTTGACCGCATCAAGCAGGGTATACAGACTCTTACATTAACCGACACACAGGCCAGGTTGGTCACCTATACGGGGGAACCATTGGACATTGCAGGAACTACGATGACCCCTGTTGTTCATGGACGTTTCCCACTTATCGTGGTGCGCGGCCATGGGCCCAGCCTATTGGGTCAGGACTGGTTGCGCCATTTGCGGTTGCAGTGGCAGCACATCCTCCAAACAGTTTCTGGAGGGTTGACTGAGGTACTAGAACGGTACCCAGATGTATTCCAGCTCGGTTTGGGGAAAATAAAAGGGGCTGTAGCCCGTATCCAAGTCGAACCAGGAGCCACGCCGCGCTATTTCCGGGCGCGCCCGGTGCCTTTCGCCTTGCTCGAGAAGGTAGAAGGGGAGCTCACTCGTTTGGAGACTTTGGGTATCATCAGGCCCGTCCGTTTTGCTGACTGGGCAGCACCAATTGTACCTGTAATGAAGCCAGATGCCACAGTTCGCTTGTGTGGCGACTATAAACTTACAGTGAATATGGCTTCCCGGCTCGACTGATATCCAATGCCTCGCATCGAGGATCTCTACGCGAAGCTTGCAGGCGGACTCTCGTTCACACAGTTGGAGCTGGACCCTGCCTCCCGGCCATACGTAACAATTAATACACACCGGGGCCTGTATGAATATACACGTTTGCCCTTTGGAGTATCCTCTGCCTGCGCTATTTCTCAACGCGTTATGGAGGGCATTTTGAGAGGTTTACCGCATGCTGCTGTTTACTTAGATGACGTTTTGATCACAGGGATGTCGGAGCAGGAACATTTAGAAAATTTGGAGGCTGTCCTTAGACGCTTTTCGGAGGCTGGAGTCCGTTTACGTTGCACAAAGTGCGTTTTTCAGGCGAAGGAAGTAGTCTACCTGGTTTATTGGGTGGACCGCGAAGGTTTGCACCCCGTTGCAGAGAAGGTGCACGCGATTCAACAGGCCCCCGCCCCGACTGACACTTCGCGTCTTCGTTCGTTTCTTGGCCTCAAACTATTACGGAAAGTTCCTCCCCAATCTGGCAACTACGCTGGCCCCATTGCACCTTCTGCTAAAGAAGAATCACACCTGGGTTTGGGGTCAGCCGCAAGAAAACTGCTTTCCGGTGGGTAAATCAACAATTGTCGTTTTCTGGGTTACTAATGATCCTGGAATGCCTTTGCTCGTCACATGTGATGCATCCCGTATGGTATTGGGGCCGTCCTGTCCCACAAGATGGAGAACGGGGCCGAGCGGCCGATAGCTTTCGCCTCCCGCACATTGACTGCAGCGGAAAAAAAGTACGTGCAGATCGAGAAGGAGGGCCTGGCAGTGGTCTTTGCGGTGAAACGCTTCCACCAGTACGTTTATGGCCGCCACTTCACTATCGTGACTGATCATAAGCCTCTGCTGGGACTTTTCAGAGAGGATAAGCCAATACCGCCCATTGCTTCCGCATGGATCCAGCGCTGGGCTTTGTTGCTCGCTGCATACGAGTATTCTCTGGAACACAAACCAGGAACCCAGATAGGGCATGCCGACGCACTGAGCCGATTGCCTTTATCGACCGGCCCCATGTCAACCCCCACGACCGGTGAAGTGGTTGCAACCCTAAATTTTATGGACACCTTGCCTGTCACGGCATCACAGATCTGTGAGTGGACCCAGACGGAGCCAGTCCTGTCAAAGGTTCGGCACATAGTCCTGTATGGAGGGCAGCATAGACAGCTCCCAGGCGAGTTGCGGGCATTTTCCTCCAAGCAGTCCGAATTCAGCGTGGAAGACGGCATCCTTTTGTGGGGGACGCGTGTGATTGTCCCGGAAAAAGGACGGGAGCTGATACTGAGAGACTTGCACAATGGGCATCCAGGTGTGACCAAAATGAAAATGTTGGCCCGGTGTTATGTCTGGTGGCCAGGCCTCGACACTGACATTGAGAAGGTGGCCCAAAACTGCTCCATTTGCCAGGAGCATCAAAAGCTTCCGCCGGCCGTGCCCCTACATCACTGGGAATGGCCAGGGCGGCCTTGGGCACGCTTGCATGCGGATTTCGCCGGCCCTTTTCAAGGATCCATGTTCCTGCTATTAATCGACGCCCAGTCTAAATGGCTAGAGGTGCATAAGATGGGAGCACACGTCCTGCTCAACAATCGAGAAGATGCGTTTGTCTTTCAGTACGCATGGCCTCCCCGAGGTGCTGGTCACGGACATGGCACTTGCCGTTCCAAGTGAGGAGTTTGCAAGGTTCATGAAGATGAACGGCATACGCCATATCTGCACTGCCCCTTACCCACCCGGCTTCAAAATGGGTTGGAGGAGCGCGCAGTGCAGACATTCAAACGAGGCCTAAAGAAGCAGTCTTCCGGGTCGATGGAAACGAGACTGGCTCGCTTTTTGTTTTCATATAGGACCACTCCACATGCGTAGACTGGGGTAGCTCCCGGAGAACTCCGAATGGGCCGGAGACTTCGCAAACCCGACTTAGCATGGTTTTCCCCGGACATTGGCGCAAAAGTAACGCCCGCACACAAGAACGGCAGGGATATGGTTTTTCCTCTCGGCATCGCCGATTCGGCAGTTTACGCCCGGTGACCCAGTGTTCGTTCGGAATTTTGCTGGTGGTGCCCAGTGGGTCCCTGGCGTAATCTTTCGCCAAACGGGCCCTATCTCTTACCAGGTACAAGCCCAGGGGCATCTCCAGCGCAAACATGTAGACCATGTTCGGTCCAGAAGGCTATCCCTGCCAAAGATTGCCCGACCCAGGAGCTCATTCTTACAGCCGCAGAGACCAGACACAATGGAAAGTATTCCTCACAATCTTCCTCTGGTGCCTCACTCAAAGCCTGTGCAGGTCGTGACAGAACCGCGTGGAGATAAAGACAGGGGGGGGGGGGGGGGGGGGGGGGGGGGATGTTATAACCTGCCTTGCTTACCATTGGCTGGGGACTAATGACATCCCACAAATCCTGTGGGAGTATGAGCTTCCCAATGAGGGGGGGCGGAGAAATCATTAGCAGACTCCCTGCTAAATAGAGCTGGCCAGTTTGGAACCAGAGAGAGAGGAGGTTGGCAGCAAGATAAGTTGTTGCTGCTGTTGTATATATATGTTTATTTGTAAATAAATGTTATTTCTTTGTATCCTGAAAACTCGTGCTGGATTCTTCGTGGCCCTCACAAAAGCTGGTGAATTATGTTTTTTTAAAATAAATTTAGAGGACCCAATTATTTTTTTCCCAATTAAGGGTCAATTTTAGCGTGGCCAATCCACCCAACCTGCACATCTTTGGGTTGTGGGGGGTGAAACCCACGCAGACACAGGGAGAATGTACAAATTCCACTGAAGAGCTGGTGAATTATGTTGTATTATAGTTATATAAGTGGCATGTGTCTTCTGGTACCGCAACCAATTCTCCATGTGTTGGGGTGAACAAGAAACAACGGCAGGCCGTCTGACTACAAGAGTGCTTACAATCCTTTTCGTGAAAAGGGAATTAAAGGCAACCAGTGACAAACTGGCCAGGTTCTCACTGGATACCAAGGTTAATTGTAACATTCCCCGCTGCCATCTTAGCAGCAATCACACTTGCAAATTAGTGAACCCACACAGAATAGGAGCTGGACCAGGGATATGTCCAGGTAGCATATTTAACAAAGTCACCTGGGGAGCATGTTGATTGAAGCAAGGCAGTTCAATCACGGACAGAATTATTGCAGGAGATGGAGACGTAGCAGTAATGTCACTGGGCTAGTAATCAAGAGGCCCAGGCTAATGCTTTTGAGGACACAGGTTCAAAGCCCACCATGGCAGCTTGTGGAATTTAAATTTAATTCATAAAATCACCTGGAATTGAAAGCTATCTCAGTAACAGTGACCATGAAACTACCACCAATCATCATAAAAACCCAGCTGGCACACTAATGTCCTTACCTGGTCTGGCTTACCTGCGCCTCCAGATCCACAAAAATGAGGGACTCTTAACTACTCTCCAAAATGGCCCCTCAGTTCAAGGACAATTAGGGATGGTAACAAATGCTGGCTTTGCCAGTGATGCTTACATTCCATGAAAGATAAATGAAAAGAAACCTGCTTGCAGGTTATCAAGGGGTGTAGTTCACTGGTAGTCTTCCTGCTGTCCTCCTGCCCACACCTGACCCCAGGAGGGGATTGTTATGGAAAGGGAGCCTTTTAGGGCGGTGTCATTATTGAACACTTTAGGGGCCACTTCCCACCACAATCTTCAGATGGTAGGAGCGAAGGTTAACAGTCATCCTGCCTGTGCCTCAACTGGGGGAGGAATGATGCGATGGAAACTTCCGCAGGGCCTCCTTCCCATATAGGGTGTCTCCTCTCCACCTCACCCCTGCCCCAAGGAAACAGGTCTGCCATCCCATGGGTGGTCCCTTGCAATCCCAGTCCTGGCCACTGCTGCCAACATTGCTGCCTGCCAATCAGATTGGCCAGCAGCTGAGGCAGGACCTGCTGCCCCACACTCAAGTGGAAATTCCGTCTCCAGCACAAAAGCACTCCTTGGAGCATTAAATGGCTGCAGGTCCGCCGTGATTGGCGGGGATGTATTCCCCAATGTATTTTCAGGTAGTGGGTCATCTGAAAAACCTTGCACAAGATCCTCTGTAAAAGCTTGTTTTTAAGTTCTGGCGCTTGATTTTCTCTTTAAAGTACCTGAAGATCTTGGTGCAAAATCCTCCTATTTGCAATTTATTTATTTTTAAAAATAAATTATTTTTTTAAATAGAATTGATCACCAAGATCAAAGTTATTTGAAGTCAGCCAGGTGGGGTTGAAGCTCTGTCTGACAGCAAACATAAACCAAAGTATTTAGATAATTTCAATCCCACTGTATCCCGCCTACTGTCAAATGGTCCATAACCCTCGCAGTCATGCTAACTCACAAACAATAACAAATCTGATAAGCTGAAACAGACAATACCCATGAAAGAATTTTTCATCAGAAAATCAGGAGAGAGTAGAACAAATAGTGGCATGTAACATTATATATTTTGGAAATGCTTACACGGCTCAATTGAAGGTGTGTGTGTAAACAGAAGCATTTACCGCAAAATGCTTACTATACCTACCCATGGGCGACTGCTAATTAGCTGCTGAGCTCGTGCACGAGAAAATTTTTTAATACCAAGGGATGTGGGCACGTTTTCTCATAAAAGCATAAATGGAAATTTAGATCATCAAAATATTCTCTTTTTTATCTTTCTTCTCCATTCTCCCCATAGTCTG